>NW_008658786.1:23359-34841 GCF_000695815.1 Acanthisitta chloris
AATGAAAATTGTTTTTTTGGTGGTGCAACTATTGGGTTTTTGCATTGTGGGTTTCTTAGACTGGTGCATGAACCTCTTGCACTCACAGCCTGGTTCTCCTGCATCATGTGTGCACCAGTGTAGTGCTGAGCATTGGATTGACAAGATTTCTAAATTAGGGTGTGTAGTGAGTTTACCTGGCCAGGTTTGGGCAGGGGTGAGGCTACAGGGGTGGCTTCTGTGAAAAGCTGCTAGAAGCTTCCCCATGTCCAGCAAGGTCAATGCCAGGGACTCCAGGACAGACCCAACACTGTGGCAAGGCCAAGCCAATCAATAGTGGCAATAACACCTCTGGGATAACAGATTTAAGAAGGAAAAAACAATATTGAGCAGAAGTAATTGCAGCCAGAGAAGAGATGAGTGAGAATACATGAGAGGAACAACTATGCAGACACCAAAGTCCGTGGAGAAGTAGGGGGAGGAGGTGCTCCAGGCATCAGAGCTGACAATCCCCTGCAGCCCATGGTGCAGCCCATGATGAAGTAGCTCATGGAGTTTAACAGGGTGCAGAAATCCACCTGTAGCCCATGGAGGAGACCCATGGCAGAGAAGGTGGATTCCCAAAGGAGGCTGTGAACCCATGGGAAGCCCTTGACTCATAGAGAGGAGACCCACACCAGTGCAGATTTCCTGCTAGGACTTGTGATGTGTTGGATCTGCACTGGAGCTGTCCCTGGGGGGCTGGACTGTACCCTGTGCAGAGTGACCCACTGCAGCAGTTCATGGAGACCTGCAGCCCATGGGAAGGACTCACATTTGGAGATGCTCATGGAGAGCTGTCTCCTGTGGGAGAGACCCCACTGGAGCAGGGGAAGGACTGATCCCATGGGAGAGACCCTCACTGGAGCAGGGGAAGGATTCCTCTCCGTGAGAGCAGCAGCAGAAACAGCATGTGATGAACTGAGTGTAGCCCTCACTCCTGTCTACCTGTGCTGCTTGAGGGGGAGGAGGTAGAGTTATTATCCTGCTCTGATCTTGTTAGTAATAAAACCACTTAATTTCCTCAAATTGAGTCTGTTTTGCCCATGACGGTATTGAGTTAGTGATCTCTCCTGGTCCTTATCTCAACCCAGGAACCTTTAATTGCATTTTCTCTCCCCTGTCTATTTGCAGAGAGGAGTGATAGAGCAGCTTTGGTGGGTGCCAGGTACCCAGCCAGGGTCAGCCCACTACAGGGAGGAACTCTCACTCAAAAGTGAAGTAAATCTATTAGTTTCCTGGGGTTTATCTTAATAAAATATTAATAATTAGCATATAAATTAATGTGATTATCAACATTAATGACATTTATATTTATATATTTAGGTAGCACTCAGAAATATCCAGTTGCTGTTGTTCTAGACATTAGGAAATATAACTGTAAAATATTTCTGGTCTAATCACACAGCTGAAGAAAGATTCTGAAGTGAAAACTGTCCTAAATGGATACTTCAAAAAAGATGATATTGGATGAAAGCTGACCTGGAAAGTGAAAGGAAATTAGAGGCAACTACTTCTTTTCATTTACCTAGAAGAACTTATTTACATTAGGCAGCAGAAGCAGTTGGTAAGTGATGTCCTGATAAAAAGATGCAGCACCTCATCTCTTTATGAGGTTTGATGTTCTTTCTCTGTATTGATAAGTGACAAATAGGATTTTCTGGAGAAGTAAAAGATTCTACAACACATTGTCTTTTCAAGGGAGATTCTGATTTTACTTCATGTTTATCAGTTTCCTTCACTAACTTACTAAAAAAGAAATACAAATAAGTGGTTTAACAGATTGAAGTTTCATGAGGAATTTTAACTGTATGTAGAGTCAAGAAGAGATATTTATGTATAGGAAAATATCTACTGAATACTTTTAAGCTGGGGATTTTCTTCCAAATCTTAGGCAATGTATACAGGTGAACTTGTGACTGGAGCAAAACAGAGCAAGCCAATAGGAAGATGCCTTAGGATTTGCCTACAGCTTGGGAAAGCTTTGCAACTGGAACCTACATAAGAGAAGTAATGTTTGGTTTTTTTCTTGTGTCAAAGTCATGTATCTACTGTAAGGTCCTCTCTAGTCAGTGAAGGGAGACAGGAGCTGCTAGAAAATAATTCATCACTTATTTTAGAAACCTATTTCAGGAGGACTGAATCAGCATCTGGAAGGGTCCAATTCTCCCCTTCAATTAGAGAGATCATTGAGACAAAATGACTCATTTGTGTATACCCAACACATGATTTCTTGCCAAAAGTGAGTTATTTGTAGTGATTAAACCCATTTGCTTTGGTTTTTCTGCCTTTCCTTTTCATTAATTTGATACCAACTCCTCTTTCCTTGCATTGGCCAAGATCATTACAGGCACACAAGACACTGACTGTTGGAGTTGGCTTCTTGTCTGTTGTTTTGGAAGGTGCAACAATTATATTCCTAAAATAAAAGAGACAGGATTTATAAGCCAGAACACACAAGGGAAATCCACTTTCCTTGAAAGGCTTGGCTGCTGTCTAAGTTGCCTCTTGACACAGTTACATAAAAGACCTACTTTATTTTTCCACTTTCTGAGTCAGAAGAGCTTGGAGAAAATTCAGTGACCCTACTAAATGTATGGAGCTGGACTCCCAGTGAGACTTAAGGTACACCCAGAAATTTAATGTGTCTAAGAGAGTAGCCAAGGATTCAGAAGATGTGGATTCATTTCCTTGCTCTGCCACAGACTTCCTATATGACTTTGGGAAAGTCATATAATCTCTACATATCACTTTTCTGTGGTAAAACTTTCTGGATGTCTCTGAAGATAAACACATCAAGACGGATGCTCTGAAACCAGAGCCCATTTGTCTGCTGAAGAAAAGTAGACAGTTTCTAATCAAGTGCTATTTCCATATACAAATATTTGACTTATAGCAAAACAGTCTAAAAGGATGGCTCTCCCAAACTGCCAATGCCATGTCCAAGATCAAAATCTCACTTATACAGTGCTTCCCACACTGATATTTTCAGCTGCCATGGGGCTCGAGACTGAAACAAAGCTTATAGAAACCCTCCCTCTCCCACACCTTTTCCCCAACAAAGAAGTCCCACTTACCTCACCTGTATCCTGTGGCCAATATCCCATTGCCCTGAAAAATCTTTCTTAAAGGATGGTTATTGCAATAAATCCAGGAGACAGACAAATGCTCAGTAGTTTGAATCAGAAGGACTAAAGATTTCTCAAGGAAAATTGTCATTGCATAACTGCACGACCACTTCCCTTTCTTCTGGGCCAATGAAGATTGCAGTCAGGAATTTAGGCTGATTTTAGCAGCTTGGGTGTATAACAGAGAGATGCTGTGTCTCATGTGGGGAAGGACAGGACTGAACAGGATCACATTAGCTCATTATGGTGATCAGAAACCCTTGGATACAGCTCAAACGTTGGTCTACTGAAATGCTCCTTTATTTTCACTCTCTTTCAAGTCATATACAAGGTAGACACATCATATTTTCACCATTTTTCTGATGTTTGAATATTCCACATTAGTTAGCTCTCCCTAACAGAATATGCAATATTGTTTCTTTCAGAAGAGGCAAATACTGACTCTATCACTTACTAAGTTGGTTTTTTCCTTTTCCAAATACTAATAAAACATTAATCTCTACAGAATGAAATTGATGGTAAAGTTTGAAGGTGAAATCAACTGTTCTTTGCTGGACTTTCAGATTACATACTTGTGACAGTAAACATGAGTCTAAATCAGATCCATGTTTGTCAAAATCTAAAATCCACTTCTCTAAAATTAACTCGCTCTCCATACAAAAACAGGTATCTTGCTTCTTCAGGTGACTGATTTTATTGAAACCAATAGAATCACCCTATGGGGTCAGGGGGGGCACTGAACAGACAACCTAACTTACAAATCCCTTCTGATAAGGTCTCCTACCTCAGGTGGAAAATCTCGAGCTTGTCAAGTGACCTGGATTACGTGACTGAAGATTTCACGCTTCTTATTTCATGGAAAATCTCAAACTTGTCAAGTGATCTGGATTACATGACTGAAGATTTCACGCTTCTTATTTCAAGGATCCATCAGACTTTAAGGCTGAGCTACTTCTGCTTCTCTCTTTCTAGCATGAAGCTGTTTTCCTTCTTAATAAAATGCATAGGTGAAGGTCATAAAGGGAAGTCCTGATGTAAAAGCTGCTCTGTGGCAATCTTTGAATAAACCAAGTGGATCAGCACTAAGGATAAAAGCAAATCTTCTCTCAGGAAAACAAGTGGGATTGAAGGGTACACTCTCAATGGAGTATCAGCTGATTGGAGGATGGTGAGAGTGGGGCAGAGCTGATGAAGCACCTACACACCATTTCCACACAGTGCCCAGGGCCTAAATGGGCAGCACAGTGGGAAGAACCACTACAGGACTGAGAATACACTGGTGGTGCAGTAGTACACCTCATTTCTGAGCCACTGATTTCCAAACCAGATGTGGTTTTGAATAACTGTTTAGACCAAACTGGACCACTCTACTTCCAGCAGCACATGAATAAACTTGGAGTTAAAATACTTGTCCAAAAACTGGGCAACTGGGTTCTGTTGCCTGATTTGTCTCAGATTCTGTGTGTAGTCTATGTCATGCATTATATTCACTTTATGTCACTATGTAAATGGGCATTAGTCATGTTCTCTAACTTTAGAGAGATATAATAGGCTAAATCCATAAAAGCAGAAGGAGTTCAGAGGAGTAACTAGCTTAAACAATAATGAAATTAACTAATGTTCCTAAATACCATGAAAAAAAGCATCAAGGCAATACAGATCATTAATTATGACATGGTTTCCCAAGAAAAGAAATCAGGATTCCATTAACTGGGGAGTTCACCATTTTTCTCAGACTATTTAGAGGCAACAGACTGGACAAAAAGTCCCCAGCTGGCAAACAGAAAGACCTGAGATGTTTTAGTGTCTCTTTATATGTTGAACTTTGTTGGCCTAATCCTGCAATTTATTAGGCATGGGAGAATGGATCTGGATACAAGAAGAACTGACCTTCCCATAATTTCCAGTGAATCCAAAGCCTTTTCACAGAATTCTGGTTAACTGTTTCCCCTCTTATTTTAATTTCCCACGCCTGTTGACTTCCAGGCTATGCTTGTGACCGGAAGCCAAAATGCCATGAGAAAAAGCTCTTCCTGTGGTAATTTTAACACTGCCAAGCATAAGGCCTACAAACCACACGGGAAAACTTGCTCACATACAATCCACTGCCCAAAAATATCCAAAAAGTTTGGGATAAGAATCCAACCTTTAAACATTAATACAAACCAAACTTCTCAAATATTTCAGAGTCAGCCCTTTTAGTAGTTTTTATCCAGAGGTAAAAATCATTTCCATTAACCATTTAAAATGTTTCTTTGGGATGCCAAAGCCATGAAACAAATAATTTACTAAATGTATTCATCTGCTTAGTGTAATTTAGAACATTAATTGTTTAATCAGCCTATTTTTATCGATTTTACACAGGACTGTGGTGAACTAGTGAAGCTCCTTGATGCCAGTGAGATCCTGCATCTGAGGACTGTTCCTGCAAGAATTCCATTCAGTCTCAAACCAAATCCCATGACCCTGAGCATTGTCTGTACATTAATGTTGCATCTTCTTTTTCCAGAGAATCCAAGTTGCTTTTTAAGTTCATCTCACTGCTTAAGAATGGCTATAGTAAAGGTTATCTGAGACAGATAAGGTCCTAGGCTCAAACAGTGGTCATAAACAGAAGTCTAACTGTGGCCAAGCCAAGATCAGATTGTACTATTCTTTCTCAAAATACTCTCCCAGCTTTAAACTAACTCCTGAGTCTGATGCACCTTGTCCAGTTAGCTACAGAGTTCCCCTCAGTATGCTTGCCCAGTCTTCTTCTGAAGTCAGAAACTCAAGTTCATTAGAGCTCTTTGCATCAAGAACTTCTCCATGTCTATGACTCCCAGTGCAAGGACTAGCACAGAAAACAGTACTGACTCTCCACACCTGCTGGAGACATATTTATGTGTTTATTTATTTACAGTGCATGTCACTGTATATGACATATTTACAGTCATATTCAAAGATGTGAGCATCTAAAGGGATCAGCTAAACAACATTAGCTTCAAAGAATGCACTGGGTGTAGTTGCACTTTAATTACCTTTAGTGACCATTCATGCTGCTACCAGAGCACCTGCAATGGCCAAGGCTGTAGCTGTGGAAGCATTAAAAAAGAAAACAAACCCCATTTTGAGTAAATAATCTCTTGACAGCTCATCAGGGGCTGTGGTATGGCAGGACTACATAATGAGCTCTTCTCAAGCCAACTAGTTGCAGCTAGCTTACAGCTATATCAGAAGCATTTCTGGTAGCACCTGCTCAGCTGTCTGAAATAGCTGGTTTGAGCAAGTGATAGGGCTGCCCTAAGCCAGTGAATTAATCATCCGATGAGCTGAAGATGATGATGAAGTTCGTTGTATCCTAGTCCCAGTGCAGTCTCCTGCTTTTGTCTTTCTTCTCTAACAGCATTTCTGTATTGAAAGCAAAAGGATAGAAAATTATTTCAGCTTTGTCTGTTCCTTGCTGAAGGTGCACTAGGCAATGCTTGTGCAGGATGAATGGGCTGCCCAGGGAGGTACTGGTGTCACCATCCATGGAGGTGTTCAAGAAATCACTGGACGTGGCACTTAGTGCTGTAGTTTAGTTGACAAGGTGTTGTTCAGCCAAAGGTTTGACTTGTTCCTCTTGGAGACCTTTTCCAACCTTAATGATACTGTAATGTGAACCCTAATCAAATTATTTCATTTCTTTTTAGAAGCCTAGGAAATATACCATCATCCTCAGGCATCCCTATTCCCTAGCTCCTGCTTTGGTTACAGAAATGCAAAAGGTCGCTATTTCACACAGATTTACCTGGATTTCTGTGAAGAGGATATGCTTTGACTTGTCACAGTTTTAGGCAGCCTGTTCCAAGGTGCTGAGTAGTTTGGGAAAGCTGCTCAAAGCATTGCTAGGATACTCCTCTTCATCTGCTGGGTGTGGCATGTCCCTTCCCCCATCTCCCCCTTTCCCACTTCATGTTCTTTTACCAAAGGGATTCCAAATTTAGGATCATGAAGTTATTATTCCAATTGTGGCTGTAAAGATTCAGATTTCATTTTCTAGTTCTGTGATCATGCTTCTTATCCTATGCCAAAGCCACTTCTTGGGAATGTCCAGTACGTTGACTCCTACTCTATTTCTTAATCAATGCATTTTTTCTGGTTCAAGCTTTTCAAGCTTTTCACATTCGTTTAAAAGTCATATACTAGATTCACCATTCATATTGCTGGACTCTTTATTTCCAGTCTGCTGTGAGCTTTCCACATGGAAAACACATGAAATATTTGATCTCTACAATACTTGTAAATAGTTTCGCCCTCCTCTTTCAACTACCACCTTAGGTTTTGGCGTGTGTGTGTCAATGGTGAGCAATTAGCCCATAGAAAGAAGAATGTGGGTATAAAAAGAATTGATTCCTTATATTGCTGAAATCAGTGTGTTTTCATGAAGTGTCTACCCAATTGCAGTCAACATGAATGCAATGTCTGGAAGCACAGAGCAAAGAACATCTTATCCAGCTAAAGGCAAGCCATGATGCAGCGTTTTGGCGTGTGTGTGTCAATGGTGAGCAATTAGCCCATAGAAAGAAGAATGTGGGTATAAAAAGAATTGATTCCTTATATTGCTGAAATCAGTGTGTTTTCATGAAGTGTCTACCCAATTGCAGTCAACATGAATGCAATGTCTGGAAGCACAGAGCAAAGAACATCTTATCCAGCTAAAGGCAAGCCATGATGCAGCCAGAATCTCAGGCCAAGTAACACCTAACCACAGCCTTGAAAGATGAGTGGCCAGAGGTTAGAGCAGGTGTCACCAGATAGAAAGAGTGAGCTACATTTTCCCAAGGCAGTAACAGCAAAAATGTTGGTTTTCTAAAGAGTGTCCTCCCAAAGTTCCTTATTTGCAGTTTGAAAATGAAAGAAACAAAGATTTTTGGCATAAAGAAAGAACAAAAGGCCTGGATTGGCTTTTGTCTCTTCAGCAGTTACTGGAAGAGCAGGAAATATTCCTGAGAGCCTGTGGCAGCAAAGAGCTTCTTCAATGAAGCTCTATGGGTTCTTGAATGTGAAGAGCAATCTGATTAGGTATTGAAATTTTGTCTGTGAGTTAGAATAGAAAGGGAGGCAAATCCCAACTTATTAATATTCATGATCTCTGTGTGCCTTTAAAACATCTGATGGCACCACATCTACAAGGGTGGGCTGAGCACACCATGCCTACAACTGCCATGCTGAAATGGTAGCTGAAGACTGAATTCTTCTTAAGGGGAATGGTGTCATCTGTTGAACAGCTAACCCTAGGCCTTCCCTCATCTTGACTCATCTGTTTCGTGAAGGTCAAGTGCCAGCCTAGTCCAGCTACGTTGCAGAGCTCTTTAAAAGATCCCTGTGCCATACTGAGTGCTTGAAAGCTGATTTCTAACAGCTACACTCCTTAGAGAACAGGGAAGGGGGACAGGCCATCAGCAACACCAAAGCTCTGTCACATCTGCTCAAACGCAGCGATCAAAGCTTCCTATCTGTCTCTGGTCTCTCTGTAGCTGTCATTACTAGCAGTCTAGGAGTACTGGTCAATTTGGAGTGCATTTCTGTTTGTAACATCCTTTGCAATAATGAAAGCTCATGTTCCTGTCTGAGAGTAGGATCTAAGGCTCTCAAGATCTGGCCTGAAGTGCAAGTCACCATCTCACTCTTCTAACACCTCCATGTCAACTGTCAGTTTCCTTCAGGGAAGATGCCAGGTCAATCAGCAATGTCTATGCCAAAAATTAAACCTAAGCCTGCCTGGCCATACTCCTTATTAATATATATATATTTTATGTTATTTTCTTTCTTCTTGGACTTAAAGTCATCAGGGGCTTAGGAATGAGGGATAAGGTAGAAGGATTAATTGCTGCAGCACTGACAGATCCTTCCTGCTTTTTTGTTTTGTTTTGTTTTGTTTTAGCTTTTTTAAACACTGCTCGAGGCTTTCTTTCTTAATCTACTTTCTAAAATGTCTAGTGCTGAGAGATGTATTTATCCATAATGATGAACACATGGTTTATGCTGCCTAGGTATTATATATCCATACATTTCACAGGGGCATATTGTTTTAGGTAAGTGATGCAGCTTGCTATTTTTTTTTTTTTTTATTTCCAGTTTGGGGTTGTTTCCTGAATCAAATACTCCTGTCCCCAAGGGTTTCTGCTCATGGCCACATGCACTAAAAGAAGACCACATACCTAAAAGTGTTCCTGGCTATTTGCCCTCTAACTGGATCGTTGTGAGGGCTCCATTTGAAGTTACATGCTTTATTAATATTTATTGATAGTGAGCCACCCTGTGTGACAGCCTTCCTTCTGAACACCTGCCAAGTTTTTCCTGCTATGCCCATGGACCACTTCTCAGGGTTACAAAAGAAGTCAGCCAGCATCTCAGCTTATTTTCTCATAGATTACTCTGGATTGATGCAAGGAAAATGCTTCCTAAAATGAGAGGTAACCCAGAGGAAGGTGAATTAAACTAATCAGGTGAATTTGTATTTGCTGCACTGTAAATGTAAAAGTGGTGCAATCAGGCCCTTGGAAACAAAATTTTCATCTGACCATTTCAGTAGCTTGCATGTTTCTTGCAGAACCCATCAAGTGTTTTGTCATTCTCTGAAAGCAATTATATCCTTTAAAACACTCCACATTCTGCTCTGGCTCAGCCAAGTGTGGATTTTCATGGTGACAAGTGGAGGAAAACTACAGTAATTTGTAAGTGTAGTGTCAATGTGCATTGTAGGCCAGAGTGACACGAAGTCCCTTCACCCAACTACGAAGAAAAAACCCTGTGCTTCAATGAAATTGATAGCCTTGGTAAATCCACCATGGACAGAATGGTTAAAAGTGGGGGGAACTTTACTTTTCTGGGTTGTCAGGCCTGTTTTGAGAAGGTGTTAAGAAGGTATCATTCTAAATTACTTGGCAGCTGTCAAAAGTACTCCTGAATAATTTGGACTGGCGTCTAAAAGGGAGTGTTTCATTCTGTGTAGGTAAGCGTGGAAAAATAAATGAAAAGCTTAGCAGTGATACCACAGAGTATATCTCCAAGCCCACATCAGAGGAGAGAAAGAACTGCTAAGGTGGGAAAAAAATCCACTATGGATGTTGCTGACTGTGATTTTTGTCATGTGTTCGAATGGCTTAGAGCTGTAGAACAAGGCTGCAGTTGTCAGAGTATGAGTTCCTGCTGCTTCAGAGGTGTCAAATTATTGCTCCTCAGCTGGAAGAAGCAGGGCCACAGTGCCAGAAGCCTGTAGACTTTGGCCCATGTCTTATCCACTGCTGGCATGTGTTCTTTGTTGTTCTTAAAATAAAATACAAATAAAAATAAAAGGTTTCATTCTGTTTTAAAGAGGAAAGATTGTTCTTGATGTTGCTAATATCAAAGGGGTGAAAACTGAATGGGTTCACACAAGTCATGAGACTGGCCATGAGGTAAAGAAGTGGTCACCTCTTGTCTGGTTCAGGTGAGAATGTTGCTTCCACCTGATGGTTGGGGGTGGCCCATCATCTTTGAAATGTCTCCATTCAGGTCATCAACAAAAAGTACTGAAAGAAGAGAGGACTTGCACAAGCATTATCCCTGCTTTGTCTGTTCTGTAGGTAAGAGAAGGACTTGGCTGTTCAACAAGACTTGCTCAAACTGAAGGAACTTTTCTGACCTCAGCACTGGAAATGCCACAGTTTCAAACTGATGATGAAAGGAAGAATTCTGAATATTGGCATTCATGCTTCAGCCTCTGAGGTCATCTAGATGCACAGCAATAACAGCATTAATGACATCTATGGAAATCATTCCTAAACATCCTCAAAAATCCTTGAGCAGGTGAACTTCTGATGAAATGACTCCAAGTACTCTTAAAGCACTTCTCATGGTCTGTGAAATTTAGCTCATCATCTAACTTGCCCTTAAATCAATAAGAGCTCAGATAAACAAGGTTTTACACACCCAACTCATTCAATACCATTTAAAGAATCTTTTATGAACTTTGTGTTTTGGCATGGATTGACCCCAGCTGACAGGTAGGCCCCCACCCAATCCTCTCACTCCTCCAAAGCAGGATGGGGGAGAGAATCAGAAGGGAAAAGTGACCAACCTCTCTCTTGTGGGTTGAGATAAAAGCAATTTATTTAATAAGTGAAGGGGCAAAAAATAGTGGACAAAGAAATCAGTGGTGCAAATGCAATCACTCACCACCAGCAGACTCGTGCCCAGACAGCCTCAGAGCAGTGACTACTTTGGAAAATACTCCCAGTTTTATTGCTGAGCATGATGTCCTATAGTATGAACGATCCCTTTTGTCAGTTTGCATCACCTGTTCTGTCCATGTCCCCTCCCAGACTCTT
>NW_008658786.1:34884-41434 GCF_000695815.1 Acanthisitta chloris
GGGGAATGAGAGAGACAGCCCTTGAGGCTGTGCAAGTGCTGCTCAGGAACAGCTAAAACACTGCAATGTTATCAACACTGTTGGAGTCACCAAGCTAAACCACAAGTTAACTCCATCCCAGCCAACTCAGTGTACATTTTTTTTTAAAATGTACTTCTCTCTCCTGTCTTTCCAGGGTGATGGCCACACATCCTGAGTATCCAACTTAGGGTATTGCTCACTCTCACTGGGATTTCAGCATAAAAAGCTTTCCAAAGTAGGGCTTTGCCTGGGAGCTTTGCACCTTGGCTTTTTGTTTGAGCCTGGAAACTCAGGGATATGACAGGGATACAAAGTCTGATATTCAGGCTAAGCTTCAAGCCCATACTTTTATTAACCAAACTGATGCACTTGTTCACTGCTACACTGAATAAACCAAGATTCTTTTAACCAAATTCAAGGCTCTTTAAACATCAATCTGTCCCTGTAACCTCTACCATCCAGGCCTTTATGGCACATATCCCATTGCTAAAATTTGCTTTGTCACTGCAGCTGCAGGAAGGGCAGGGAATTCTCTGCTGCACTGCATTGGTTTTGCTGTAGGGAAGGCAAATTAATTTCAAACTCCTTTGAGGTAGGTCTGCTAAAGTCATGAAGTTAATATCCTTTTATTATAGTGAAATTTTTGAGGCTTTTGCCTAAGTTTTACTCAGCATGCCCTGTTCCAGCTCTTACAGTCCTAGAATTGTCCAAGAGGGGCAATATTCCAGGAGTGAAGGTAAGGGGATTTTTACAGTTTGACCTCATCTGAGCCAAAGTTTTACTTAGATAGTTTTCCCATCCTGGATTTGTCTTTGAAAGTGTTTCAGTGAATGGGAATTTCTTCCCATTTATTGCATCTCTTCCCTCCAGCTTCCATTCTTAATGAGATTTGGGCTTGAAAACAGGTGTTTAGGTCATACTTCCAATTTCCAAATTTAGACTCCCTGTTTCTGACAGCTATGAATTCATTCCTCCTCACTCATTCCTTGCTGCTTCCATTCATCTGTCCCTCTCTGAAAACTGGCCAGAGGGACCCCAATGGTTCTCATTGTTAGCATTCCACAGCTAGAAGACAGACAAGTCCATTTGTAAGGAAAAAGAGATTTTTCACATCCTGTGCTTCTCTTACAGGCTGCCTGTGCCAACAGCATTTCATGCTCAGAATACACCATAAATCCAGATTAGAAGCTTTTTTTTAGATGACAACCAACTGTGTTTTGTATTTTCCCAGAAATTATTATTTTTTTTTAAAAAAAAAAGAAGTTTAAGAAATGTAGATAGTGGAGGCAGTGTTTCACTTGAGTTTACACAGAGCACAGCTTCTACAGCTCCAAGTGATAGACTTATGGCTACTAAAGTGACATTCATAAATAAAAAACACAGACAGGGTAAGGCTTATTAAAAATTACATCTTCCACTGTCTAAACATGAGTTTAATATGAGTCAATGGTGTTTTCACAGCTTGGTTCATAGCTTGACCATGGTGGTGGTCCATTAAGTAAAGGTATAAATAATTAACATGTCCCTCTAGGTTGCAAAAAGAAGGTCTGTTTTGTGTCATGCCATGGCTCTGTGGCCAAGGAAAGAGACCTGCTACAGTGTGTTCTATGAGCAGGAACATCTAGCTATACAGCCCTGAATGTCTACAAGGCTGACTCTTTTGTCTATAAAAATATGATTCAGTTAGAGAAAAACTCGCAAGACATTTCTCGTTGGGTTCACAGCCAAGATTTAATGTAAATTTATTTTTTTAAAAATATACACAACTAAAATATCACCTCTGAAACAAAACATTTCTGAGCTCATTATTCATATTTGGACAACTCCAGCTTGAAGTATGCATCTTGCTGCCAGACTGCCTTGGCGAGGAGTTGAACAGAGGATTGGGTCCTTTTAAAATTTCTGTTTCTCAAGAGCAATTATGCTGAAAGTGGGAGCATGGGAGGTTGAGAAAGGAGTGTTCCAGGAATAATCTGCATGTTTCCAAGTGCATAAGGAAAATTTGGAGGCTGCATGCTGATGGTTGTAGAATGACAGTTGATTTCCTAGGAAATCATGTAAGATATCCCAAACTGAACACTTAAAGGGTTGACTTCAGTTCTTCAAGCATCCACTTCAAAATAAAATGTTGCTTGGATGAAATAGGTGCCAATCCCACCAGGGTTGTCCCAAACTTTATTCTTTTATAGAGTGAGACAGAAAGTGAGAGAAAAGAAGTAATCCATTCCACTGGCCACATAATCACCACAAAACCCTCCCAGGACCTAAAGTTCATCATCCAATCAGGCACCATTCTGTGCTCATCACCTTCAGACACAAGTCAAAAATCTGAACACTAAAGAGCTGTTTATTCACACCTATGACACAAAATTAGTGTGCAAAACTTAGCAATGCAATCACTTCATTTCTATGCTGAAAATCTATTTCAGTGCTCTGTCGACACATGATACTGAGCAAACATGTAGGATCTGGATTAATGATTTAGTGGGCTCAGAATTACACTCAGTTTGAATAGCCAGCACATGGTATCAGCCATTTGCATTGAGCAGCCTGTTTTCAGGGGAAAGCAAAGCACAGAAATCATCTTTGTTGGGCAGTGTAAGCAGCATGAGGCCATATGTTTTTGTGTCCTTCCCTACAGTATGTTGCATAATGGCATTCTCATACTGGTTAGCTCCTTTTTATAACATATAATCAAAATATTACCACTGCTTATGCTATTATTCCCACTAATAAAAGCAATAATGTATTATATTCTGAACTGCATCACCTAGTTGTTCAATTCCAGACATTTTAATAATAAGGTTAGCACTTCAGGTTTCTTTTATGTTGTCATTTTTCTGTTTGTTTGTTTAAAGAAACTGAAACTTTGGGTAGTAATTTGTTGGACTCCAGCATTAAACTGTAAATTTTCAGCTCACTTGAGCTTTCAATCCTTTCTGTTTTATTTCTCTATCCTGTCAAATGGAGGGATTGGAGGTGATGGAAACCACAAATGAAATCCTCAGTGTTCTGTGTAAATCACAGCAGTGTTTCAGTCTCTTAGGCAGTGGTAACAGAGCTATTAGAGGCTTGTCATACCTGAGGAATAGAGCTGTGAATTTTCTGCTGAAATGTATGGAACATGCTTTCTGCTTCGTAGTTTGCTTCTTTGCCAATCACCCTTCTGTGAAAATTGCTGAAAACCAAAGCAAACTCCATCAGTTGTAGGGTTTGCATCTCCCTTGCATCTCATGTTTCATTTACCTCTAGCTCCTTCTTTTAAGAATATGTTGGGTATTTCCTTACTTTTCTCATTTTTTCTTCCTTATTTCCAATATACCTAAATGATATGTTGTCACATGATTCAGAGGGAGGAAAAAAATAGCTTTACAGTAAATCCTATAATGCTGTTCACAATCAGAATATTTAATGTGTTTGAATCAGGACCATGACTAGAAAATGAACCAAGATTGAACTAATTCTTACATTATTTACCCCTCAAAAATGAAATGAGTCTGTTTCCTTGAGGCTTCTTCTCATTAAATTATTCAATTAAAAATAACCATTCAGTCATTATTGCAGAGAATATATTCAGTTTACTCAACCAACAGAGTAGTGATTTATAGCAATGGGTAAGAATATAAAGTTTCTCTAAGTGTTGTGGGATTTGAATCATCAAGAACCAAGAGACTATAATGGAAATTAGAATTGCATCTAAATAAATTACTTGAGTTTATATTTAGGAAACGAGAGCAAAAGAGGATAAACTAGTCAGTACATGATAATTCTTTAGAATAATACTATATAAATAAAATCTTTCAAATTCCAAAAATGAGGTTGTAATATTTGGAATCTAAACCCTGTACAAAACTTTGAATGAATTCAGGCAGAATATATCAAGAGAATGTAAACTACTATAAAAACTAAGGGCCTGTTTAGTGCTAACTTTCCTGTCCTCATTGACTGCAAATTCCTACTTGCCATCACTTTTGTTAACATCCATCCAGGCTGCACTGAGTCCATGGGTTTGGGTTTTTTCCAGGCAATTTTTGCAGGCAATTGCACTCTAACACAATGGAAATAGTTCTTTAAGCTTGCTCAGCTTTTACCTTTAAGGTCAAACACTGGATACTGAATATCCTGCAGTGTAGTATAGAATTTTATCTCTTTTTTTGGCCAAGCAAATGATCTGCCAGCTGAGCAAGATTAGGCTGACTTGGGAAGTGAGAGGATGCTGTAAGTAGAGAAGGGAATTACCTCCTAATTAAAGAAGTGTACTGCACAGATACACTGAGTATTCTCCTTCTGTCTAGCACACAGGTTTGAAAGGAACTGCACAGATACACTGAGTGTTCTTCTTCTGTCTAGCACACAGGTTTGAAAGGCCCATTTTTTTCAATATTCTGAAAAAAAGTATTTTCAGCATGGTGTATGTTCTATACTAAATAATAAAAAACTTTAGCAATCTCCTAACCCTTTGAAATGATCTGAAATGAAAGGAAGTTTGTATAAGTCTGTATAGTCCCAACTCTGACCTTTGTTGTTTATGTTTTAGCATCTTCAATGTTCCAGTCTCCTTAGCATCTCTTCACAAGGCTCTTGTTGCTTACAGGGCAGCAAGGTACACATTAACCTGCCTGTCTTATTAACTATAGCAGTTAAGCAGTGTTGCAATCAATGATGTAGATAATCAGCTACTTTCTTTTGGTGCCAGGTATTAAACCTAGGGTAACCATCTACTCATTCACCACTGACTTCTCCACAGCAACCAGGGTAACCATTCACCACTGACTTCTCCACAGCAACAATCTCTTTATTTATTTCATATGGATACTGGAACCTTTCACATGGATAGTGGAAAGTATGTAAAGAACCTGGAATCCCTGGGTACCTACAAATGAGAACCATACTTGATATGTTGAGATATTTGATATATCCTCAATTGCTTCAAAGCAGGGCTTGAAATCCCATGTAAGTGGTGTCTCACAATACTTGCTACCAAAGCTAAGCAAAATATTTTGTTTACAGGCAGAATATTTGAAGATAGGAAAGGGTTAATGGGCTTTGATAGTCCTTACACACAATTATTTTGTGTGTTTTTCCTTGGTTCTGGTAAACATCTGCATGTGTAGTTTTCTTGAGTTAAAAGTGGAGGTGAAATTATTCTTTCCTAATTCTGCTGTATTACAGGAACTCTCACAATAATCACAAATAATATTACACCTACTGCTATCACAGGAACTCTCACAATAATCACAAATAGATTAGCTTCTGTCTTTTTCACCTTTCTCCAGTGTTCCCGTGGCACTGCAGTTTTCCAGTTCTTGCTGGAAAATGACTGGAAAAAAACCTTATATGCAAAAAGAGAAAAAAGGGAGATGATTGGTTCAGCTTTACTGCAGATTGGTAGAGGCTTGGAGGGGGATCAGTGGTGGCTCTGTAAACTCAAAGAGCCATCCTGAAAATGCATCAAGATCAGGTAAATGGTTTGCAGTTCACAGTGTACTATTAACATTCCTCTGAAGGGAGGTAACCTGCATTCAGTACAGCAGAGGTAACTAAATCCTGCTTTGCACCACTAGGAACTACATATACTGCACTAAAGCCTTTCTATGCCTGAATGCAGCAAATGAGGCTAAAGAGGTGTTCCAATGTGGGGTTTGAGTATACTTACTTTTCTGACTGATAGGATGGCTCTTCCTAATGGCCCATTATCTGCTGGGAAAAAGCCAAACAAACCAACCTCCCTTTTTCTTTTCCTTCATTTGTCAATGACAGGGATACAAAGTGTTTTCTACAGGCTGTAAGGAACTAGGGATTGAGGGAGAACAAGGAATGTGTTTCCCTAGTCCAGTCAACAAGACAGCAGAAAAGCAAAAGAGCCCTCACTTCCAGCTGAGTTGAACTTCCACTCTCCCTGGGGCTATTTGTTCTATGATACACAATTGTCAGCATCTTCATGTGAGTCTCTTGCTCTGTTTTCAATCAGGTTCTCACAATTTTGCTCTTAAACATGATACAGCCCAGTTCCAGCACCACTGTGCTCTTTAAAAGTAAATATGAACACAAATTTAAATCTTAAATAAATAGAATTTTTCACGAAGAACAAGAATCTCATTGTCTAGGTTGGGAAATTTACCCGAAGCTGGTTTTTTGATCCTTTAATTGAAAGACTGAGCCTCCAGTGGGCAAAACATACACTGAAATGCTAAAGACATTGGGGCATTGGCATCTTCAGGGACCCAGCAGTGGTTATTGCATCCATGGGTGTTGGGTTTTTTTGCTGAAAGCCTGTTTTTGATTTATTTCCATACTAAGGAGCAAATAGCTGTAGCATCAATGATTTGAGATTTGTTTCTAACTAACAGGCCTCTGGTGGCCTTATAAATTTGTTATGGAAGCACATATTAAAGAAAATGAAACCTGTCCAACAGGATACCCAGCATGACTTGTAGGTGGTGGAAAACATGCTTCTAATCACCCCCGTGAGCAACACTGCTCCAGCACGACTCTCCCTTTCTAGAGCTATCATCTTGCAACCATTCCA
>NW_008658786.1:41459-61984 GCF_000695815.1 Acanthisitta chloris
ATATGTGGGTGAATTCTGTGAGTTTTCATCTGGTAACACCCAGGCAGAGCATCCTGGCTGGCTGGAGACATCACTGTGGGAGGCTGAGAGGAAGAGAGGGAACACAGAGGTGAGGGAGGGATTAACTGCCCTCCCAAGAAGCAACCAACCTAATGAATAACTATGAAAGACTCTCCTGCTTGGAACATTAGTGTTTACAAATACCCAACACAGAATCAACACTGTCTTTCCCAAGAGCAGTAATATCTCATTCTCAGGCTTGTGGGGATGCCAGCTCAGAGTTCAGATCCATAAATTTATCTGTTTAAAGTACAAATTTTAGCACCTTAATTCATCTCTTTCTTAGCTGTCCTTCTCAAAAAGAAATTTAACTAACATATGGAGGGTTCCTGGATAACTGTTTGTCAGCACAAACAAGAACTGCATCAAGGAGATGCCCTAAGCAGCCTTGGGAGGCACAGCATGTACACCAGGTATCTCCTATGCTGGGCACTGTTCAGTGGTGCATCTGAGTGTGTGTGTATGTTTTCATCTAGTGGTTGCCCAGAGAAGTTGTGGAAGTGTTTAAGATCAGGTTGGATGGGCTCTGAGCAGCCTGGTCTAGTGGAAAGTGTCCCTACCCAGGGTAGGGGGAGTTGGAACTAGATGATCATTAAGATCCCTTTCAACTCAGGCCATTCTGCAATTCTATGATTCTGTGATTCCCAGTGGTCTTTTAATTCAGAGAAGAAATCATGAGCTGAGCATAGACATAGATTAGCAGTCTTAACTATAGAAATTTTGCACAAAATTTCCTGCCAATGGTTAGAAAAAGCCTTCCTAAGGGAAGGGGTGTATTGTGAGCCCTTCCCTCTTTAAACACCGAGGAACTCAACCATGACACACAAGGTTGCTGGAATTCAGCCTTCTTTGCATCACTGTGCATAATTCTACCTTTTCTTCATCCTCCAGTTCTCCTGTTTGTCTGAATCAATGCTTATTACAGTGTTATATTACTCCTTTGTGAACAATCTCAATTAACATAGTTTACTCTCTCTTAACGTTTATGGCACATCCATGAGAAATTTTAAATCTACTTCAATTCATTTGTTGTTTGGTTGTACTGTAAAGCCACATCTATAAATGGCTTAGGCAACCACTCCCTTTTAAAAATTGAAATTTTACCTTTGTTGTCCAGTTTTAGTTGGATGCATGAGTCACATGGCATTGTTTGGTCTCAAGAAGGTCTATGCTGAATGAGAATTACGAATTCATTCTGAATTTATTCAATCTGTCAGAATTAGGAGTTTGCTTCTTTTGATAGTCTCTTAGCATTCCTCAAATTTATTGAGAATGTTCCCAGCAGCAAATTGTGTTCATATGGATACTCATGTGAAAGAAAAAAAATGAGCAGTGCCATACCCAACATGAACCATTTTATCTACATAAATTCTGCTTGCTTCAGGTTTCAATTACCACATTGTTTTCTGACAATCCAAAAGTTGCTATTCCTCACTACTGGACAACATTACACAACAAGAAGTTTCTTGTCCCAAAGATGCTACAACCTCTGACATGTACCTGTCAATCTGTCTCAACACCCACACTTTTGTAACACAAAAAGGAATCTGTCCAAAAAAGCTAAAAAAGATCTCTGCCTATATAGAATACTGGAAACAATGCCATTATTTCCTGATTATTTATCTTCATGGGAGAAGAGCTGGAATAATTACAGACAAAAAAAATGCTTTTTCAAAAGCCATTTCTGAAATATTCTGGCTTAAGTTTTATTTTTTTTTCTTTCAAGCAATGATTTATTTCTAAAGATGTGTCAGTTATTCTGAGATGTGTCTTTCATTTTAAAATGACATCTACTTTAAGATTTTCTGGTATTATAGAATGATTTATGTCACAAGATGAGACTTCTTTCTTTACGTAAGAACTCAGCCTCGAGACTAAACTATTCAGTTTTTCCTCTTTCTGTAAAGAGTATGGAATTGTAGATCATCACTGGAAAGACACCTTGAAAAGCTGTGCTGTGGATTAGAGTATTGGGAATTTGGGGAACCAGGAGGGAGGAGACCTAAATAAAGGTCAAATTCCACAGCCAGTTCTTCATGCTCTAAGTCCATTTGTTTCTCTGAAAGAAATACGTGAGCAATGGTGTAAAAGACTTGGTCCTAGTGACCTAACGTGATAAGGATCTTTCCTCACATAAAGTACTTGATACAACCACAGAAGTGGTTGCCTACAATACTGTGTTACCTTCCCATGGAAGTAGCAAATGTCCAAAGGAAAGTGGCATTAGTACTGTAGTAGTGTAGTTTCTTGCATGCATTTCCCAGAATCACAGAATCATTAGGGTTGGAAGGGACCTCTGGAGGTTATCTAGTCCAACCCCCTGCCAAGGCAGGGACACCCAGAGCAGGTGACACAGGAACATATTCAGGTGGGTTTGAATATCTCCAGAGAGGGAGAATCCATGTCCTCCCTGGGCAGCCTGTTCCAGTGCTCTGCCACCCTCAGTGTAAAATTCTTCCTCATACTGAGGTGGAACTTCTAATGTTATGGCCATTACTCCTTGTCCAGTTGCTGGTTTGGTTTGGGTTTCTTTTCACCATTATTTAGTATTTATTCTTCTCAATTTTGTCTAGGTTGGGAAATAACATCACAACCAACACTGAAGATAATTTCACAGCAAGCAGAGGGAAAGACAAGTCATAGCCAATATTTATCCCAGAACACAGTTGCAAATGTGTTTTACCCTCAACATTTTCATCTAAGCAGCAGCCAGCTATCAGCTGTGTTCATATTTATGGCAAGTGTGTGTGGCAGATAACATTTCTGCTCTACAAAAAGCTTTTACTAGAATCTTTCTAATAATCTTCCCATATTCTGATTTGATTTCAGAACTTGAGACCTTTAACTAGGGTTTACCATAATGTCATAAATCCAATAGCATCTTAATAATGCATCTTTTAAAAGAAATTCCTGAGTTAATCCATTTCTGGGACTTACCATATTCTTTACAAATTCCTAAGAACTATATGAGGAATGTGCTGAAATGCATGAAGTGATTGATAGGAACTCTAAGACAAGGCTGATCCTCCTCTCTTTATGATTAAAGTTGTAGATTAGTTTTGGTATTTTGGAGGCCTGAATGTTACAACTGACAATTGTATTGTGGCCACGAGAAGGAATAAATTATCTTGGCACCCACCAGGAGGGGCTCAGAACTGCTTATTCCACAAGAAAAGACAAAAAGTTTTGATAAAGGTCCTCAGGCAAAGAGGTGAGTGTGACCTGGGGTGTAACAACTTCAGGTCAAATTACAGAATGCAGCACAAAACACAGTCTCAGTCACAGCTCAGAACTGGAAAGCACAGGAAAACATAAAGAGAGGCTAAGCATCTAAAATGCCCCACTAACATCAGTAGGTGCTTCATCTTTTCTTGAAAATCTGTATCAATAATGTGACCTGAATCCCAAGCTCTTTCTTTCTGTTACTGGATCCCACCCATCATAAGAAAAAGAAGGAAATTAAGTACTAAAAACATAGTTTTAACTTTATTCATCCAAACCTCTTTATTTCACACAAAAGCTGTGTTACAATTCTGCAGAACTTGTAAAAATTTGGGGTTAAGACTGCCATGCCAACCTTTGAAATAGAGTATTATGCAAAGGAAGGAGGAGAAAGGAAAAAGAAAAGAAAGAGATCTCCAGAATGGCAGTAGGAAAGCTGTTGGTCTCAGCTGGGAACTGTGTGACTTTTATTGTTCCTGTGTCACTATCCCACCATTCTTTAAATGTAAAATTTAGGGGGTTTTTCATATTGAAATAAAAAATAGGATTGATTGCCAGGCTTTTCATGTTGGTATTTGGAAACTGGAAAATTTGTTTTCCTCCTCATTCTGCCAGGCTAGTAAAGAAGAAGAATTAGGTGATGTGTACTGTATATTCATTGGCAAAATATCTCAAGAATAATAAAGGAAACTACTGCTTTTTTCTTTTTTTCCCTGAATATTTTGCCTCAGCATGTAGAGTTCAGTGTGTTCAGACGTGAGGATGTTGAAGGTGGACTGTGAGTCTGAGCACTGATGCTCAAATGCTATCAAGCTGCACAATCAGATTTCTGTGTCAGGGCTACTAGTGAAAAACATTTAGCTATCAAACTACACAGCCCAAAGTGAGCACAATTGTCAATCTGATGCACTGCAAGCATCGTAGGTAACCAAATATTTTCAGGAACAGTACGTCAGACTAATTGAGGCTAATTATCTGCAGCTACACAGGTCTGCTATTGCCACAACAATCTGCTTCCATGACAATGTGAAATTCATTTTTCTGTGTTTTGAAAGCATAGGCAATTTAGATTTTCTCATGCCCAGAGCCAGCAGAGTAAAAGCTTTTACAGTTCCTAATTAAATAAAAACTGTGAATACCTGATGGACCGAGATCAGAAATCTTGCCTTTGGATGGCTGCGGCTCAAAAAATTTCCACAGATGGTAAAATGATTATGATTTCTTATTGTAAGAAATTCTGTGGGTTTCCTGTTATTCCGTAGGAAGAGTAATTAACTCTATTCCACTCAGGGGAGGGATAACAGTGGGGCTTTGGCCTCTAGGCATTCAGTAGAAGTACAAAATTCAAGCAGCTGTAGCAACCAGCAAGGAAAGAGGGCAAAGCAATTTTGGACACCATGTCTGGCAATGCCTTGCCAATGCTTTAAGGAAAACATGCCAATTCCAAAACAAGATGGGGGAAAAAACCTGAAAGAGGGAAATGCAAAGTTGGGTAGAAAGTGGTTTTCCTATACCAGCAAAATGCTTGAGATTTCCAAAGCTCTCCTAAGAGACAAAGTCAATTTGTTTTCATCCGATGTGGAAGCACAAGAGTGTAGCAATCAAGGGGAGTAAAGAAATGCAGCAGGAGGTAGGAGCATTCAGATCAAATGCCAATTCCACTCTAAAATCTTCTGTATGGCAAGTATCTTGACTGCCACAGTCTCAGATATCATAAGTGGAGAGGGACATAATGTGCTTGTAATAGTTCAAATAATTGTATTCTGGTCCTGTCAAAGGGATTATTATATCCATGTACAAGCAGAAGGAATCACACACATAACTGGCTGATGTTCTAACCTGCTGTAACCCATGCATCACTAATTCCACCATGGTGTTTTGCTGTGATTTGCTGTAAGAAACTATAAAACCCAATAGTGCTACAGTTTTTATTCTTTTCCCATAAATTGTTGGTATATGTGGCTTTTTTATTGAATCAAGGTGGAACTTGTTTGGGCAGCCAAAGGGAAAAAATCTGCAGATGTTGTTTCTTTGAAGGAAATGTACCTAACTCACCTCAGGAGAAACAGAATGGTTAAGGTCATAGGTTGATAATGGCTTAGAAATAGGACAAAAATTCTATTAGTGTTTCTTTTGGTAAGAACCACAACTGGATTTGTGAGTCCTCCTAGAGCCACACCAGTGGTGGATGACTACAGAGCAGGAGATACCTCCTTAATCTCCTGTACAGAACAGTTTCCACAACCTGATTTACACTGTCTCCAAAACAATAAACATGTTGAGTATCAGACTTTGCTTGAAATGATGCCAGCTGTGGCAGCTAATTAGAAAAATTGTTACTCAATTTATTAATCATTAAACAAATGCACAAAGCAGCAATGCCATTCCCCTCCCTCACACACTCCATCAATATTCTGATAGCACAAGAGATATGCCATATCACCTCAGAGTTAGAGAATGCTTGTACATAAAGTTCTCTTTGGAAACTAAAATCTGTCTAATTGTTTTGTCCATAGGGTCTTAAATTCAGGGGAAGGAATGGCAATTTTTCACAAATTGGGTGTCTAAAAATTAACTTGGGAAAGAAGATGCCTAAGCTGGAGCAGGAGCTCAGGCAGTGCCCAGGCACTTAGAGCTTCAGCTTAAAAGTGTCTCCCACAGGAAGGGGATCAGTCCTAACTGATTGCCACCTCCTAACAAAGTACTCTGGGAGCTGCTCCCCAACATCACCCAAAGAAAGGGGCCACCCTCAGCTGTGCTCACTCTAGGTTAGTCCTGAGCACAGGCATTTGATTTATTTTCATGCCAGAAGAAAGTGAAAGTATTTTGAAATTTTGTGTGTGTGTGTGTGTTGTTATTTGCTTGGTTGGATTTTTTGATTGGTTTTTCTTAGAATCATAGAATCAACCAGGTTGGAAGAGACCTCAAAGATCATTGAGTCCAACCCTACCATCATTACTAGACCATGGCACTAAGTGTCACATCCAGTCTCAGCTTGAAAACCCCCAGGGATGGTGAATCCACCACCTCCCTGGGCAGCACATTCCAATGCCTGAGCACTCTCTCTGTAAAAAAACTTCTTTTTCTCTTTGCTACAAAGAGAGACCCCTGAGTTCCTGATAGCTAAGCAAGCATAGAAATTCCTACAGTAGCAAGGAGGACTTTGTAGTCTGATGGAGAAAATGATTTCACACAAGTTGTAGCAGACTCAGTTGTTTCCCTGCTACCCTGTAATTTGGGGGATCTAATTTGACATTTTAGTCTGGCATTATGTCCTTACCTGAAACCAGAACATGAATCAGGGTTTGCATCTCCTAAATAGTAGCTGGTTTTGTTAACTTACTTATTTTGTCCAGAAATGATATTCTTGAATCTGTGAAATTTTTCACCAAAGCTGCTATGATTTTGATGTGTAGATTTGTCCAAAAAAAAAAAAAAAAAAAAGGACTTCTTTATCAAATTCCCTGCTACTTCTGCTCAAGTATCTCTGAGAGGAGATTTTGGAGGTGCTTTCCAAGAGTAGCTCTTTGTCTTTTGCTTTGTAGCCATAAGTTCAATCAAGAGTCATATGTCTTGTGCTGCTATTCAATCTGTTTGTGATATGATGTTAGAGGTGATGCAGACTCCTGCTGACAAACTTAAGATCCACTTCAGCAAGATGAGACATAGTTCCTTCCAACCAAGATAAAATAAATATTTCAGGGGTATTTCACATGATGGCCAGGCTTCAGCTGCACAGGTCTCTATTCATGTCCTTAGATCTGCCTGGGTTCAAATAATTCTTTCCAGGAGCTTTCAGTGGAACAAAACCTGCTGTTCTTGATCCAGTGGCTTCAGATTTTCTTCCTACACAATGCACTCTTGAAGGCAGTATGACTTTCATTTGGCTCTTCTGAGTTATGCTTTCAATAATTTTATATAAATTTTATATAGCAATAATGGCTAAGAGATTATTCCTCTCCTTTTCCTTGTTCCTTTGATGTCTTTTTTTGAAGGTACTGCAATCACCTGACAGCAGCAGCATATATGATAGTCCCCATTTGCTTGAAATATGTTGTGGTAATTTTGTCTTTGAAGGACAATGTGGAAGAGAATCTTTCTCAATCAAGTCCAAGTGACTCTAATTGTTGATAGCTATATCATGGGAGAGCACTCAAGTTTTATTTAAGAATAAATTGACTTACTGCACATTTAAAATAGTGAGATTGAAGCTGCAGCTCATTGTTCTGTCATATTAAGAAACTCTAATGCCTGTTCATAAGCATGAGAAAGACTTCCTTTTAGATCCAAATAGTAGAAATGGTTGTAAAGTTTCATAAAATGACTATTCCATTAAGATGTATTTGTAAAAGTGTGAAACACTAGAAGGTCAAACTAAATGAGTTCATTCCCTGTCTGCTGCTCCATGCCTTTTATGTGCTGATTGACTTGGGAATGTGGTGCACAGACTAAAACTGATGTGGTTTTAGCTGTGTGTACAATTTTCAAATTAATCATTTTTTAAAAATTTGTTCTAAACTATGAATCTGCCATCAAACCTATGAGCAGAATATCTGTCCTTTTCAGAGAGAGACAAATTTTTAGAAGCATATTTTTGCTGGCTTGTTTTAGGTTTGTGTCACAGTTTCATAAAAAGATTTGTCTACTCTTGGAACCAAAGCATCCATGCCCTGAGGACACCAAAATGTTCCACCTACCTTTCTGCTGCTCCATTTAAATCCTAGTCCCACCATGTGTCCAGTCCTGGCTGGTCTTGCCTGCTCATGGGACTTGGCTGAAGGACTCTGGATCATAGAATCATAGAATTTTAGGGGTTGGAATGGACATTACAGATCATCTAGTCACAACCTCCTGCTCTGGGCAGGGACACCTCACATCACCTAGATGAATGCTGTAGGAGGCTTCCTCCCCACTCCTGCTTCTGGTCTAATCTTGCTGTTTTGGACTGGGGATGGATGGACAGGATCCACCACCTTGTCTTGCCTTGCCTTAGGCAGTGGATGTAATCAGCATCTTGCTTTAACCAAGCAGGTTGGACCTTGGGAGCTGTGTCCTGGTTGGTTAGGGCACCATCACTGCCTGAACTGGGGCTGACCCTGGCTCTGGGCTTGCTCTGACTTGATGCAATCAGCATCTTGCTTTAACTAAGCAGGTTGGATCTTGGGAGCTGTGTCCTGGTTGGTGAGGGCACCATCACTGCCTGAACTGGGGTTGACCCTGGCTCTGGGCTTGCTCTGACTTGTAGAACAGCTCTAGTTTTGCTGTTCCCAAGGAACAAGATCTCTGACTCTGCTGGTGATGTTCGACATCAGAGGCAGAAGAGCACAGGTAGCTGGTGGAGGTCTGTCCATTCTTTGGGGACGTGTATTTACTAGCTGTGTGCTGCACAGAGACTTCTATTATTCATTGTAACACGGTGTAGCATGTCAGATTGGTCTTTTAGATCTTTTATGTTCTGAGGCTATGCCAACATATGATCTCACCTTGTTAGTGGGAGGGGATTTTTAATGTACTCCTTGAAAACCCACTGGGCTCCTGCACACCTGGTGTAAACCATGCAGCTCTATCAGACTTCTCAGGGCTGTACCAACCTGTGCCACTCTAGAATAAGATCCAATGTAAGGGTAAATTCCTTTTATGCCAGCTGCTTCTGCAAAGGACACTTATCAAGAGATTCACAGCAGATCCTGAAGACCAAACTAAAAGGTTACTAGACTGCCAGGAGACACCTTGGAATCTGAGTCTCTTTGTCCTACAGTTCTTGTAATAATTTCTACTCAATGCAGGACAAGTGTAAAACAATATATACATGAGAATGTGTTCAAAGTTCTCTTTCCAACATGACAAAAGATTGTGTCAGAAGGAAAGCAACTGAAGCTAATAAAATCAGTGCTGGCATGATACAAAATATTAGAGTAGACAACAAATGAGCAGGCTCTGCCTTTGCAAATGATAAATCTGTTTGTTAGACTGGAGTGATATGGCTCTGAAGAGTGGTTGTAAGAAGCTGAAGGTACCACCATTTTCTGAGCAGACTCCATGTGCTGCAGGTTGAGGCATATCCTCTCACTGGCTTCTGTCTTTTCGATAGCCATGATAAGGACAGAGTCCAGCTATTCTTCTCAAGTTTAAGTGTTCTTGGATCTTTCTCTGAGGCATTTCTCTGTTGCAGTTGCAAGTTTCCTCTGTTCAACAACACACTCCAGACTCTCTTGTATCAGGCTTGGAATAAATAAGGTCTGTCTGTCAGCATGAGTCAGTAGTGAACACCATCCCTGTACAATTAGATGAGCAGCTGAGTGGAGGGTGGCATGCCACAAGCCTTCTCTATCAGTAGAGTCCCAGAAACTGTCCCTTTCTTGGCAGTTCAGTTCAGCAGTATCTGGAGTTTGGTGGTGATGTTTTTCATTTGCTGTGTGCTTCTGAGTTGAGCATCTGCCAAAATACCATAAGCAGCAATCCCTGTAGCTCTATTCTCATGAGCTTTCCTTTTTGATTCACTGATCTCATGCAATTCCCCACCCAGCTTTTCCATGCCCAAATGATGCAGATAACTGGATAAGAACTGAGAGTTCTAAATGCTTATCCCGAATCACAAGACAATGTTTTTCATATTCATCCATTATTATAATATCATGTATGTTTACAGACTTGAGTGAATTAAACAAACCATTCTATGTCATATAGATGTTCATTTAACTTCAAAAGTGTATTTCAGTTCCCTCATTATACACTTTTACTGAATGTTTGAGATTTCCTAGCAGAATCTTCATGGAAAACACATTCCTTTTATACAGTAGAATTTTGAGCTGTCTGCCAGAATCTTTATCTGCATGTCCAAAAGCAATGTGGCTTTTCAGTTTTCCATTCAACAATGCAGTTTGTAGCGTCTGATGTTGTAAGTGTACATGGAAATCATATATATTGCATACAATATCCCACAGCAGTACCAGTTGGATGATGATATTCACAAAAGTTTTGAATTAAAGCAGAGATAAGAATTTTGTAAGCTGTTCTCAGGCATCATTCGATGATCCTTGGGGGTCCCTTCCAACTCAGGATATTCTATGATTCTATGATATTCTATCTTTTAAAATGGAAAAGGGAAAATGACTGTTTAAATGGTTTATTTAAATTTGCATAATGAGCTCAAATGTATACTTTTACTTCTGTGGCAAATGTCTGACAGTTCTGACCCTCTTAAGAAAACAAGGACCTGTAGCTTTATCTTGAAAAAGGTGCCTAAAGTTGCAGGTCTTGAAGAAACCAATGATGCTTACACTATCATGTCACAGTTCCACAGAAATTTTTCTCATTGACAAAGTCAATTAAAGCCACTCCTTGCCCTTTCTTCCAACACCAGCTGCTCATTTCTGTTCTCCCATTCCCTGCCCTGTCAATTGTTCTGGCACAATTACTTCTGCACTTTCTAGACTTATCCTTTTTAGTCAACTCACTTTTTCCCCTGATGGGTTACTTTCAATGCACAGATTTTCCCTAGTTTTGTTCCTCTGTTTGAAAGAAGAAAGCCTGGCTTTGCTTTCTTTTTTTTTTTTTTTTTTTGCAAGTCTGACGTGATGATGGTTTAAGGCACTAAACCAAATCTTTGATTATCTCTAGACCCTTTGTGGAAAGGTTAGCTGCAATTTTAATATTCAACTATTGAAAATCATTGCAAAACTTTTATTTTAGGCTTGGGTGCCTCTTCTTAAGATAAAGAGGGCAGTGGAAAGCAATGCTGCCTTGAGTGGACCTGTTTTGCAGAAGAACAGGATGAGTGCTTTGGATCTAACTCATCCAGCCTGTTTCTGACATGCCCTAAATCTAACTCATGCCTTCTGCAAATGCTGCCAATCATATCCAATCCTGCACCTAGTGTCAAAATGTTCAATGACTGCTCTACATTCAACAGTTCTTAGTCAAGTCTATGGCAAAATTCCTTTTTGGCTTTTTATATTAGTGAATTAGCAGTTTTCATTGTTTTCTGCTGGGTTTTGGTGTTCTGGGGTTTTTTACACCTTTTTCCTTCATTGACTAAGGTCTTTCAGCTCTTCTTCCTCTGACCCAGCCCTCAGAGCCCAGCACAAACAAGACTTCTTCAGGGATCCAAAGGATGAGTGAAATATATCAAGTTTACCTTATGGAGGAATGGGGTGGGTAGGAGCAATTCCTTTAGGATGAAAATATCTATCTAATGTATCTGCCTAGTAGTTTGCTGAGCTGTGTATCTCTCCTGATGACAGGTTAGGATTCCTATTGCATCAGTAATATTCACTCATTAAAGGTCACAGAGTTCCATACACTCTCATAGCAGTACTTTATAACCATGGTGGTCAAAGGATGAAGTGATTTAAGACATCATGAAGCAGCAAAGAGAGGCTGCTTTTTAAGGAGCCAAGATTCACAGCAAAGTAGGCAGGGACACACATCTCACCAACAAGGGAACTGCCTCTCTGCACCCAAACAGGGCAGTGGCAGGAACCACAGCCAGCCAACAGCAGTCAAAGAGTCCATAGTGATGTGGTATGTGTGAGACCAATCTAGAAGGTCAAATCAGTGGGCTGGGATAAGGGCCAAAATTAGGAAGGTGTTAAATTGGGCTAGAGGTATCAGCAATAGAACTTAGGTGAGTGGTAAGGGGCTGAGGTAAAAGTGGCCTTTGAGCAAAGGAAGGTCTGAGCCTCACACAGTTAGACAGCTTTTTCTCCAACACTACTCTTTGACAATCTTCTGAACCAGTGGATAATATGGCTGTGCCATATCAGAGCTGCTCTCTGTGGGCCCAAGAAGCAAAACTCTGGGATGGATGGGGAGATGTGCTCAAGGACCAGCATGGTTTGCTGGGAGGGAAGCAAAATTCTGGGATGGATGGGGAGATGTACTCAAGGACCAGCATGGTTTGCTGGGAGCTGTGGCCTTCTTTTACAAAACCAAGTGATGATACAAACTGGAAAAGTGCATAGGCTTTCAGGTTCATCAGCTTCTCTGTCCAGACACTGCTCCTCACATCTCTCATCTCACTTCTTCTTACACATATGATTGTGGATGGCAAAGTGAAATGTTTCCCATTGTCACAGAAGTGAGGGCTAGCAGAGTGTGAACTTAAAAAACCCAGCATTGTTCTTATGTTACTTATTGAATAGCATTTCAGTTCCTTAATGGTGGGTGAGGTTATTCCAGTGTAAGAATTTTATGATATTATGAACATAATATTAAGATGTTATGAAATCTCACAGCATTTGGTGTTGGAGCCTGTGTTTTGATCAAGAACAACGAAGTTGCTAATCCTCTAGAAGCTTTTACATGTGAAAAGAATAAATAAAATCATTCATCTCTGCTTTTCTCAGTAAAAGTGTGTAATCAATGGGGAACATGCCAGTTGCCTAGTTGAAAGATACAACATTCATGTTTATGATGGCAGGAGAGACATAAAAATCTTTACAGTCCTTGGCATACCTTCCATGTGGGTCTTGGCACCCAGGGCAATGCCATTTCACCCAGAAAACTGCTGTCTGTTTCAGTGTGGTAACCATGCATACTAGCCAGGGATAATTTTGGAATAAATCCTTACTTCTTTGGCTTAAAAAAAAAAAGAAGAAAATCCTTTAAAAAGATTTTTGTTGTGGTCAAATTAAAAAATGAAGGATATGTACTTATTCACAGTGTGAATTCTTTGAGAAGCACAAAGTTCTAATTGTTGAAGTGGAAAAATCAACTATTTAAGAAATGTAAAAACCCACTTTTTATTTCAGGTTTGAAACATAGTGGTTCTCTGAGCCAGGACACACAAATTTTAGCTTTACCTTCTAGGGTTTGGCTTCTCCTGTATCCTGGCAATTAGTTTGGCCTCTACAGTAAAATTCTGGGCTTGAGCTTGATTAAGAGAACATTTATGAATAACATCCTCAGAAAAATTAAGGCCATGGCCAGGACCAGGCCACAGTGGCACTGAAGTAGGTATGCTCTATGGCTAAGCTGTTCCATAAAAGGGAAGAACCAGACAGCTCATAACTCTTTACATTGATAGCAGTCATCACTCTTCTTTCACAACTTGCTAAGCCCGATTGGAAATTCCTGAAATTTTCATTTCACTTCTTTCTAAGTACACTTGCCAATTTTAGTGGAAAACACCAGACACGGTGGTATATTTATTAATATGATACTATTAACATGATGGATGAATCATGGTTTTACATAGGAAGAGAAAGACCAACCTCTTTAATCCCCCTAAAAAATAATATTGGAAATTGAAAAGGTTATTACCCACATAGGGCAGATCCTGCAGCTCTTGCTACCACTGATACAGCTGAGAATAAAAGAAGACTACCAGTCTTGGAAGTATTTGGATCTTTTCAAGCTTTCATAGACATTTACTGCAAATAGGTTTTTTTTTCCAGGTCTTTTTAATCCTTCACCATTCTGGCTACTGAGCTGGTTGACAGCAGGTTGAACTGACTTGTACCTTAAGAAATTGGCTGATTGGGCAAAAAGTCCCCAAAGTTCCCAGTGGGGCACTCCCTGCATCCTGCACCAGTTCTCTAATGGTTGCAACTGTGCCAAGCATGGTAAGGGTGCTGATTCCCAGCAAATCTCCACACTTAGAAAGTCATGTCACCTTAAATCAGGAGCACTGGCAAATGACTTCCAGACAGTCAGCAGCAAGGGTCCCATTTCAACCTATTAGTTTCCTTCTCTTGTTGGAAGGACCTTTGCTATATCAGAGGTGGGGGAGTCCTTGTCAGACAGTATTGCTAGAATGATTAACTTTGGTGACTGTTCTCATGCTGTGTCCCTTACAGCTGATCCTGGACAGAGGTCTCTGGCAGAAGGCAGAACAGATCTTGCTAATGCCCTCCTAGCAAGATAAAACCCTCCTTGGAAGAAATGCAGGTTGTGCAAAATGCCACAGCCTCTTCCACAAGGACATCAGCTATATTGTAATATATAATACACAAACGTCATCACACATTAAAGACATTGTTCATATGACCTAATTTTTTGCTGGGTTTATGTCTAGAGTAGCTATCTAGAATCTCTCTACACTCAATGAAGAGAAATGGTCACTCTCAAGAGGTGACATAAAGCCCTCTTAGAGGGCTCTGGGGTGTCTGTTTGTTGATACAAGGCATGGTGTTTCAGCTAGGCAACTTGCTTTTAAAATCCTGATAGGAAAAGAATTCCACCCTTGCTATGAAAGGTGGAATGCAGTCAGAGGTATCAGAAATCAACCCCATAACAATGTGTGGACTAGGATTTAAACAGGAAGGGTTTTTTCAGCTGTTGTTCCAGTAGCCCACAGAAAGGAAGGGTAGTATTTCAGTGCAGTATTAAGCAGGAGGTGACAGATGTCTGTGAGGATTCTATACCATCTAACATGCAGAACATGTTAGACACACAGACATCTACCATCTAATATGCAGAAGGTTCTTTTTCATAGTCAAAGGGCCAAAAGTATCTCAGGGCTATTCATGAGCTTTTAGGAAATTTCCCATACCTAAAACCTGTCTGCCAGAATTTTTTCCCTTCTTCAGGCACTCCCTTTTAGACTTCGAAGGATGCTTCACACAACACTAGGACCAAGTCCCTGGCTACTTCTTTCATTCTCATGCAACTACTTGCAAGAATAATGAGGTTATGTTGCTCCAATGGGCACACATCTCTCTGCACTTGTCAACAAGGCAAAACTTTCTAGAAACAGATGGAGTTCTGAGCTTTTTTTTTCTGTCTTCATAAATGTGGCTCAGTCCTGGTTTTATGACTCTGTCTAGTGACCACCAAAGGAAAGCCAGTGAGAGGACTTTTCTCTGTCAGATGGAAGAGTTGTCAAAGCCAGAGCAGGCAGAACATCTGAGTGTGCCAGAAAATAAGTGACATTTTCAAGCAGTCTAGAGGATAGACTTTCTAAGGGGCAATATCCACAGCTCATTATTACACTGCCCAACAGCATTTCAAGGAGAGCCACACAGCCATTATACACTGCAAAAGTGATTAGGCAGAGTCTCAGAGAAGGTTCATTCCAGGGTGTCATGAAGTTATAATGCACATCAAGGGAAAAATGGATCTTTTGCTGCAAATCTTCTATTGTATACAATGGGGTAATGATATCCCTTCCTGCACTGACATGGCTCCCAGCATCACATCTGGAATGTTGCAAACACAGAGATGTTTGTGGTGGGTTGACCCTGCCTGGATGCCAGATATCCACCAAAGCTGTTCTATCACTCTCCCTCCTCAACTGGACAGGGGAGATAAAACACAATTTGTGGCTTGTGAGTTAAGATAAGAGATCACTCCCCAGTTACCATCACGGGCTAAACTGACTTGACTTGGAGAAAGACACTAGTTTAGTTTAATTTCTTACCCACCAAACCAGAGTAAGATAATAAGAAATAAACACAAAGCTTAAAACCATCTCCCCACCCCTCCTTTCTTCTCAGGCTCAACTTCACTCTCAATTTTCTGTACCTCCTCCCCACAGTGGTGCAGGGGCATGAGGAATAGTGTTTGTGGTCAGTCAATCACATGTTGTCTCTGCCACTCCTTCCTCCTCAGGGGGAGACTCCTCATGCTCTGCTGTTCCAGCATGGGGTCCCTCCCAAGGGAGGAGTCCTTGCATGGACTGCAGTTCTACACAAACTGCTCCAGCATGGGTTCCTCTCTCAACAGGTCCACAGGTCCTGCCAGGAGCCTTCTTCAGTGCAAGTTTCCCATGGGATCACAGACTCCTTCAGGCTTCCACCTGCTCCACTCTGGGATGCTCCACTGGCTGCAGGTGGATCTTGCTTCCCCCGTGCACCTCCATGGGCAGAGGGAAATATCTGCCCTGGCACCTGGAGCACCTCCTCCCTCTCCTTCTTCCCTGACCTTGGTGTCTGCAGGGCTGTTTGTCTCACATGCTCTCACTCCTCTTGCTAGTTGTCAAGTGTGATGCTTTTTTACATCCTCTTCTTTCATCTGTTTTCCCAGAGGCACTACCACCATTCGTGATGGGCTTGGCCTTGGCAGCAGTGGGTCCACCTTGGAGCCAACGTTGGCTCTGCTGGACATGGGGAAATTTCCAGCAGCTTCTCTGAGAAGCCACCCCTGTAGGCCTCCCACTACCTAAACCTTGCCACTCAAACCCAATGCAGCCGTTCAGACACAAAAAACGCATTTTTATGGATAAAAATGACAGGTTTTCGCTCTCATCTGCTAATAAATTCTGGCTCTCAGCTAATTCATCATATTGCTAGTTCTGAAGACATGTGCTAGGAGAAAACTGGTCTGGGCAGTGCAGTTAAAAGCATGTCATTCTCTTCAGAAGACACCTATTCTGCACAGTCCCTGGAGTCAGTCTGCAAATCATATGGTTTCATTATTTTCTCTTTCCTGTTTCTAAGACTTTTGTACAAATGCTTTTACAAACACCCACAAGTATTTTCTTTTACTTTAGATGTGATTTTCTAATGGAGCAAATATTATTCTAATTATGTGGCACTCTTCAGTAAATATCCTTGTAACCTCTTTAAGGCTATAGCTCTCCACACTGGTATGGTTTTCAATATTCCATACCAAACAATGGGAAACTAAGCCTTGAGTTAAAAGTCTGAATGCATTTGTCAAATACACTTGATGCATTTACCTGACTGACTTAATAAAAGTCCTGTGCACCTTGCAAAACTCATGCTGGGTTTATATACACATGTATGTGTACAGATACTTAATTTAGGAGAGGTTCTTTTCAGAAAGTTCTTATAAAGAATTTCTAGCTTCTTCAGAGCTGAAGTTTGGCATCAAAGATATTATGTACATCAGTTGTTGCCTCCTATAATAACTAAGGTTCGAAGTACAACTCTGGTGTTATAAATGAAGTGAAAAATTTGGTCTCCTTACTGCTAAGGTCACTGAATTTATCTCACATACAAGCTGCATTTACTGAGATTTCTTTCCAGCAAGTGCTGTTTATGACTCATCATCAAAAGTTGCTGCTAACTGAGCATTCAAAGCACAACAAAAATGTGATATATATATATCTATATTAAATAAAATGAAAAAAAAAAGAATTGCTTAAAATGTGCCAGGTCGCAAAGGATATTGATCATTTTATTTTTCATTTTAAGAGAGTTTTAATTTGGCTCGTACCAATTAGCAAGAGACTGGCATGGCTGAGTAGGGACCTGCTGGTCAGTCTAAAAGGAGAGAAGCAAATGCATAGGCAGTTGAAGCTAGGACAGGTGACCTAGGAAGAGTAGAGAGATGAAGTAGAGTTGTGTAGGGATGGGGTAGGAAAGACCAAGGTGAAGCTGGAACTGAACCTGTCAAGAGATACAAAGAATAGCAGGAAGGGCTTCTTCAAGTATGTTAACCAGAAAAGAAAGGTCAAAGAAGGTGTAACCACTCTGGTAAACAATGCTGGCAAACTAGGAACTAAGGAAGAGAAGGCTCAAAACAAGTTTTCTTATGTAAACTAGGAACTAAGGAAGAGGAGAAGGCTCAAAACAAGTTTTCTTATGGGGTAAGGGCTTGGCTGTTTTTTGTCTTTTGAGTTTTGAAACATACAAAGTTATTCTACAAAAAAAAAAAAAGTATCATCCAGGAAATGGCAAATGTCCTCAAGACTATGATGGAGAAAAATATTTCATTGTGAAATTCAGTATGAAAATGTGAAGACTGAAAACTCTAAAATTCTCTAGGAAAGGTAGTTCTTCCTGAGTGAATTTAATTGTGCTTATGTAATTCTAAATGACAGCAAACCCTGTACTGTGATGTTCTAGAAAGAAGCAAAATAAATCTTTGCACTCATCAACTGGTGGCAAAGGGGAAGATCAGCAACAGAGAGCATTTTATTCAGCTAAGGTTTCTGGTGACACATGCAGAGGCACTGCCACTTGACCAAAGCTTAGAATTGCTTGGGTGATACAACTGTGGAAAGGAGACTTTCTTCACTCTCTCTCTCTCTCTCTTCCTTTTATTACTTCAACTAAAATTTGCAGACTTTTTGTTGTTGTTTTTGTTTAAATTTTTTTTAATAAAAGAGTAGACAAGTTGCTTGCAGAACCTGGGATATGTATTTCTCAATGTTAGGACTTTAGGCTGCAAAGTCATGCATATAAGCTCTGGTAAGAAGCAAAATTCTATACACAGCACATGCAAAGGCATTTCATATCTAGACTATCTAGTTAGCTCCTCACCAGCATGCAATCTCCTCTTCTTATGCAGAGAGACCTAATTCTCTTAATTCAGTCTTGTCCTAGGTGGCTAACAGAAACATCTGTGTTTCTCTTTAGAAACCAATGTGTTGTAACTTAGACACTGTTCTTTACTGGGTACTTGGTTGGTTGTAAGAATCTCCCTGATTCTGTTGAGACAGAAGTTTTACAAGTGCTATAGTTGAACTGAAATTAATGCATGGTCACCTCTTTCATGGCTCTTAGGTAGAAATTTGCCCTAGTACAGTAAATGAACATAGGCATGCAGGCAAGGTTTTGCACTACATGCTGTGAGGTAGTGGTAAAGGCAACCAGCATGAGCAGAGCTCAATTCTGAGTCCTCACTATGCCCCTTTTGCATCAGTACAATGGAAGAAGAGACAATGAAGAGAGTGCTGAAATTGCTCTGGTTTTGATGGGAAGTTCTTCAGCAGGCACAAGCTGTCATTGCAGATTTGTGGTACCCACTGGTACACAGCAAGCACACTGGGGGCTTCCTCCTCTCTAGATAAGAGAGCTGGTTCAGTGGTGGTTTCTCCCCTTCTATTCCAATTTGTGTGTAAGGGTGGCTAAAGAGTGCAGCTCTTAATGGCAGAGTTAAAAAGAGCAGCTGAGGCTACAGGAGAACATACTCAAAAAGCTGGGCAGGTGCAGGATAAAATCAGAGTGTTAAGCAAACTTCATGGTACAGGAGAACATACTGAAAAAGCTGGGCAGGTGCAGGTTCAAATCAGAGTGTTAAGCAAACTTCATGGGAAGTCTTGTTTTTCATCCTCCAGTAGCCCTGGGTATTGTACTCAAACAACAGTGAGCATCAAATCCCTGCAGAATCTGTTTGTCTAGATAACTCTCCTAAGAGCCCAATAAACACTGAGCTTTTAGTAAGTATTCCTGATGCACACCTTTCCCCAGACCACTTTACCTGAGCATTTTTGAAAGGCAAGCACCCAAAGAGATTGAACCAAATTACTCCAGTTTTGTGGCTTAGCATTTCAGCCACACCTTTACAGAGTTTCAGTCCTCACCTCCTTGTCTTTGCAAGGGCCTCAGGTGCTGATAGCAGCTCAGTCTCTCCTGTTCTCTGCTTACCATATTCTGTTTGATCTCTTGGGAACAGCAACTTTTCAGCTTAAGTGTCTTGGTTTAGTTAGGGGATTTGGGTGACAGTAAGCAACACTATGCAGAGGATGATTCAGTCATCTCCTATGGGTTTTTAATTTTCTAAACATGTGAAAAACTTATCATGTTTATCCAGTTCTCCAAAATTATACCATTAAACCTGGTATCAACAAATAACCTTGAGAGGGCTCTTATTAATATACATATATATATATATAAACCTTGTTTACATCTTTCTTAAACACATTGCTACATGTTCTGCTGAAAAGTGTTGAAGTAACTCACCTTTTAGCTTCCCTGAATCTGCCTGTTCTCCCTTTTCAGAGCATATGAGATACTGTATACCCTTCACTAGTCCCTTGTTACTTATTTCTTCTCTAAAATGAAGAAATCCTTTCTTTTCCACTAATTTTCCAAACCTGGAAACTACCTGATGTCTTTGTTGAGGCAGAGCTGGTTATAGATAAAACCATATAAGAGGCTTTATACCAGTTTCTCATTATGTATTCCATGTGTCCTTAGGTTGCCCAGCTCTGTAACAGCTAAACAATACCCTCTCTTGCTCTGAGGGAAAAAAAAATCCAACCCACAAAACCCCCCAAGTATTTCTCTTGCACTAATTTAAAAACAGAGCAAAGCAGATGGAATATTTGAACAGCCCTAACCATTATACTTCAATGTCAGAACTTTTGGGTTGTCTTTCATGGGGTGCACCCATGGTTTTAATGTCACAAATAGTGGGCCTGAAGGCTCATGCCAACTCATAAAGCATGTGAAATAGTGCTTTTTGCATTTAATTTATGATTCTTTGTTAGCAGAGAGACTTTCGTTCCCCAGCTTCAAGCAGAGTTTGAAGCTGCTTCCATCCATACAGCATGCTGCTTCTCCTCCAGAAGATAGCATAATAGAAAAAAATATATTCTAGTACTGTTAATT
>NW_008658787.1:0-1387 GCF_000695815.1 Acanthisitta chloris
TGCCATGGTGACGGAGGATGCTGGTTGCCTAGCGACATCCGTCCCCTCGCCCACCCGCCCTGGACCAATTTGGCATGCGTGGCTCCCCCTCCATCGCTGGCTGTGTGCCCCTGGGGAGGTGCAGGCTGGTGGGGGTCCCCACAGAGCTCTGGGGGGGCCTGGTCAGAGCACGGTGGGAGCGACAGGGGGTTTCCCATCGGCTGGGAATGGTTTCCAAGGAACAGTCTCCATGACGGCCCCATCACACCCCGGCGGCACATTGATTTGCTGCTGCTGGTGCTCCGGCGTCCTCCCCCGGCCTGGTGCCTGCTGGGCTGGCAGCTCACGCAGCCAGGCACGTGAGTGGCCCTGGGTCCCTACCAGGGGCAGAGGGCCGTCCCCAAACCTGGTCAGTAGCTGGCAGGGTCGTGGCGGGACAGGGATGGGTGTGCAAGGAGCTGTGAGGCTCTGGTGGCTTGTGGCATGGCAGTCAGTGGGTCCTTCTGCCCAAATGACCATCCTGTCCCCAAACTTGGGACCCTGCTCCACGGCTGCCAACCAAGGGTGAGGGAATAGGCCCTGCCCCATGTCCTGCTTGGCGGCCTGTCCCTTGACAATGGCAATGGACAATGGGTTGCAGTGTCTGTGTGGTAGCTTGGGGACACCCAGCTAGTCCCCCAGGACCTGTCCTGACCTCAGTGTGAGCGGGATGGAAACCACCCCACACCTCCTGGAGCTGTGATTCACCCACACTGTCTCCCCAGGGCCCTCTACACATACGAGGATGGCTCTGATGACCTGAAGTTGGCAGCATCGGGAGGTAAGGTCCTCTGCCCCCTCCTCTAGCTCTGCCAGTGTTTTTCCTGACACCCATTCCTGGTGCCGGGTGGACATGGGCTAACAGTGGTGTGCCAGGTGGAGGTTTGCTGGAGCTCTCCGGCCACTTCGAGATTCAGAAGGTGATGTATGGCTTCTGCAGCGTCAAGGACCCCCAGGCCGTGCTCCCCAAATATGTCCTCGTCAACTGGGTGAGTGTGGGGGCCATGCTGAAGGGGAGCTGTGCTGTGCCCACGGGGGCATGGCCGGGCGTGAGGAAGGAGTTGGCAGTGGCCAGAGGGGTGTGGGTGCCCCACAGTCCCACTGCTCTGTGGTGGTCAGCAGGGTGGGGGTCCCCCTGGTGCCCTCCTGGCTCAGCCCCCTCCTTGGCTGCCACAGGTGGGTGAGGACGTGCCAGATGCCCGCAAGTGTGCCTGCGCCAGCCACGTAGCCAAGATTGCAGAGTTCTTCCAGGTAGGTGATGCTGGGGAGGGGAACGATGCCACCAGGGCACCGACCCTGAACCCTGATGGCTTCTTGCTCCCGCTCGCAGGGTGTCGATGTCATCGTCAACGCCAGCAGCGTGGAGGAC
>NW_008658787.1:1511-1831 GCF_000695815.1 Acanthisitta chloris
GGGTCTGGGACATCCCTCGCACCCGGGGCTCCTGTCTGCCGCAGCCCCTCACCCCGTGTGCCACTTACTGTTATCCCCCCTCGCTGATCCCAGCCCCTCCACCCTCCCTTGCCTCTCCTCCTTCCCAGGGCACCACTTACCAGAAAACTGACGCCACCGTGGAGATGAAGCGGCTCAACCGAGAGCAGTTCTGGGAACAGGCCAAGGTGGGGGACGGGGGGGCAGCCAGTAGCCCTTGGGGACCGAAGGAAGCCACTGGCCTGCTGACAGACAGCCCCCTCATTCATCCCCCACCAGAAAGAGGAGGAATTGCGTAAGGA
>NW_008658787.1:2004-2443 GCF_000695815.1 Acanthisitta chloris
CGGGAGCGCGAGGAGCAGATCGAGGAGCACAGGCACGGCAGGGCTGGGTGGGATGTGGGTATGGCATGGCTGCATCTGTGCTGTGAGTGACTGGGTGGGCACATGGGTGTCCCTCATGGGGTGAGGACGGGCAGGAGCTGGTGCTCAGCGTCTCTCTCGTGCCCCCGTGGCAGGAGGAAGCAGCAGAGCATGGAGGCGGAGGAGGCTCGGCAGCGTCTGAAGGAGCAGTCCATCTTCGTAAGTGCTGTGGCAGGCATGGGGCTGGGGCTGGAGGTGATGCCACCGGGCATCACCCCTGGGGAAGGGCTTTTCCCAGCTGGGTGCCCAGGGCACCCCAGGGCCAGGAGGTGATGCTATGTCTCTTCCCAGGGAGACCATCAAGAGGAGGACGACCGGCAGCAGTTCAGGAAATCGGAGTCAGAGGTGGAGGTGAGCGTGG
>NW_008658788.1:0-869 GCF_000695815.1 Acanthisitta chloris
ATTTTAGACAATTTTAAAATATTTTGGAAGAGAGCACTGAAAACAAGTTTTTATAGAGCCTGACCTACTGAGGTGTTTGGAGCTACCATTAGTGACTTAGAAAATCGGCTAAAACACAATTAAAATGTAAATTAAATTGCAATTTATGAAGTGCAATAGGAGCAGAAAGAACAGGAAGCTGCTGTTATGGACCCAATATACATCCTGTACAAGTTTTGGGGCTTGATTTTGGAATAGCTTTAGTCTGTTCTGATGGACTGAAAGTGATTTGCAGTGTAGATTCACTTGGAGTTCATTTTGCCTACTGCTCTATTTCATCTATAGTGTAGCAAAGAGGGAACGAGCTGGAGACTAATTTCAAAAGTGCAAACTAAATCTGAGTGCAATTTAGGGATTTACACCAACTAGACATCTGTCTCTGTATCTTTGCAAATTTGGCACTGCAGACATTAATCCTCATGTTACTCCTTCAGAAAACCAGTGAGGTCCAATCTGGGAAGAAGGGAACCACCAGCATATGGTGCACTGCATAAATGGTGCTCTGTAAATTAATATACAACTTAAGGAGACAAATTCACCAAAGAAAGTCACATTTTCATCCAAAAAATATTCCACCTACTATAGTTAAAAGCAAAACCTACACTGTTGTAGGTTTATATACATTTCTGTTGATGTAAGTATATATTTCTTAGCTAAATCTTGAACAAAAAGTTTTGCATCTCTTGCTGAGTGTGAAGCTCAAGAAAGCTGCCAGACCATCCCATGAGCCCAAGAGAAGTGTTACTTCAGTACTTGTGTTTTCCTCTCATTGCTCACTCTGCATCTTACCCCAGATGAGCCCTTTGAAAAAGAGCAAAAGAGACTGAGGG
>NW_008658788.1:892-10418 GCF_000695815.1 Acanthisitta chloris
AGCTAGGGACACATTAGTTCCTCACCTCTGGAAAACCTCTCTATGGCCCTTCTTAATATGAACGTGCTGAATCAATTTGTTCCTGTTACGATGTGAGTCAAACACTTATTGAAAACATCAAATAAAAAATTATTGTATATCAGCACTCACCAAATTTTTGTTTTACCCAAGAGAACTACTTTTCTGTATCATTAGCTTTGTATTCTATTCACTACAGTCTGGTCTGGTCTTTGGCCAGAGAGGTTTTGATTTAGTCTGACATAGGTCAAATGATATCTATACTCAAAAAAAAAGGGTCTTAAAATACATTAAAGATTTTTATAAAATATTAGATATGCATCTGTTGAATAAGGTACTGAATATAATTAGATTCTTTAAAGATTTTGTGTGAAAAGTTTCAATTCAAGCCTTATCTGTGTTAATTAAAAATAAACCAGCAAACATGCAGAACCTACTGCATGGCAATAAACACACAAGAATCACTGCACTGCCATTTAGATGGTTAAAATTATTTTGCCTTGACAGCATAAACAAGGAAGATACTCTTATTAGTCTGGATCAATATTAGATCCTTTTATTTTTTCATATTTGTCATGAAGACTAATGCTACCTGCAACTGAGTGAAATCAACAGTTTTCCTAGTTTTATTTCAAAGGTAAAAGCAAACAAACACCCCTCCAAAAAAAGAAAAACACAACACCCAAAAAATCCAAACCCCAACAAGATTCTGTTTCAAATGAGTACATTTGCACTGCATTTGTAATCCAACAGGCTCACATTGCATTTTGTGGCAATGGACAGCACAGTCTGTGCCCTCCCCTGGACACATACTGTGGGAGGCATGTCCTGAAGTAATAAATCAGAGGATCTCCTCTCTGGAGACAGAACAACAGCAAGAAAGGAACATTACCAAGCATGTTCATGCCTGAACATTTGTCACTCTGATCTGGGTTAAAAACCCACCTTTAGACCTAAGTACCTATGTTACAATTTCCTATATATTATTTCAAGCTGCCACAGCTCCCTGCTGAAGGCTTGGTGGGTTGTCAAAAGCACTACAAAGCATTTCAAAAAATGAACCAGTAAAAACATTTAAAGAACTGTCATTACTTGCTGGTGTCAGCCTGGGGTGTGTAACAGTAGGGCATTTATTACTTCCATTTGCATTCCAGGATGTATAGAACACAGAACTGCTCAGGTCAGGGGAAATCTCTGGGTAGTCAGTGCAGTGGAATGGCTCTCCCAGACAAACCCAAAGTCAAACTCCAATGTACAGACCAGGCATGCTGGGCAAGGAAACCTGGTCTTCTCACTCTTTTCCTTCATGTACTGCAGGAACTTGACTTTTAAAGACATTTGGATTACCACAAAAAGACTTGACTAAAATCTCTACCACAGACACCCTGTGCCAGGCCAAGCATTTTTCTCCACTCTTCACCAAGACATAATGTCTGATTCTTATTTTCTTCAGAAAGAGAAATTGTAACTTTCTTAACCAAGCTTCAGAAGATCCTCCAAACTTTGACTCCCTGTATTTCTAACCCGTAAGTTTTGCATATTGGCTTTATTAAATCCTTAAAGAAAAGTGTGTCATAGCAGAGTACTCTTTCATTGTGTCCTTACTAACAGTTCTTTTCATGTTACAGTGAATAAAACTAATCCTAATCAGGTGATCTGAGGTTGCTCTTTATCTCCCTGCTATGGTAATCTCCCTATCAAACTGTATCAAATCCAAATATCCATCTCTCTGCTATGGTAATCTCTCTATCAAACTGTATCAAATCCAAATATCTCAGTGTTAACCAGGGCAGTAGGTTTGATTCTTAAAACTGAAACCAAACCCCCTTAGCTCTCACTTTCCCTAACATCCCAGCTCCAACTCCATCTGCTGCAGCTTGAAATGTGACTTTAACGAGGTACTGAAACTGTTCACTCAGATACATGATATCTAGTCAGGAATCACAAACAGATGCTTCAGTCAAAAAAAATGAAAAACCAAACCAACAAAACACTAGTAGCTGAGCTACTTAGAGTTAACCCTGAATATATTGAAAGTAGCACTAAACCACTTTGTGCATTTCTGCTGAATAACCTTAATGTACTACTGACCCTTACAGGTACTTTGGCCTATACTTAAAGGTACTTTTGCAACAAAGACAATAGCATGGAGTCACATAGAGATGTTCTGAGGATAAGCACTGGCAATTACTTGATTGCAGCAGCAGAGATTGCAGTACTTTTTGTGCTGTGTGGTATGTATATGTAATATGGGGTATATGAAATGAGAGACAGAGGAGAAACAGCATCAAGTTTTCTTTAAATCTGTAACACTTAGGTTACACAGAGTGTCAGACCACTTGAGAGTAATGCAGGTCTTCTTAAATCCTGATCATTTAAAGATTTTATTATCTCCTTTAGAAATGTTTAAAATATATTTTTGGCAAAGTACTTCATGGCTTCACTGCACTAGGTTTTGGCATCTGGTCTCTGCTGTAAAGAGCTCTCTAAAAGTCATTAAATTGTTTATAAGTGAAATTAGTTCTTTCATGCTAAAAATTATTATGCTTTCTAGTCTATGTTCTCAATCTTTTAGGGAACTGAAAGTGTTAATCACATTGAAAAAAGTTCTCCCTTTCCCATGGGAGAGAATACTATAATATCCTGGACTTTAACAATTATCCTTGACATAAAAATACTTGCATTTAACAGCCCTTGAGAGAATCCTACGCCCTTCACAGGACCTGCAAAGGAGCAATTAGTATCTGTGAGAATTTCACATGACATAGAAAAGAAATGATCTTGCCTGTTGTAATTTTTGATGGCAGCTCCTAGCTCAGTGGTGTGGAGTGCTGGAAGAGACCCCTGGAGCAGAGATCAGGTGGAGGTAGAGGAGAAGAGACTAGATAAACTAATTCGTCATATTGCTAAACAGTTTATGGCATTTCCATATTTTTTCTCATACCCTTATCACCCACACATAGAGTCAACAGAGAAAAGAACCAGGATCTGCAGTTGGAGAAGGTATATTACTGAATTTCCAAGGACAGATGGAGGGCATTGACAGGAGGAACAAAGGGTCAAAAGAGCATTTTAAGACCACAGACTGAATGAAATAACGCCAGATGATAACGACATCTGGGACAAAGGACATAGAGGCAAAGCAGCATGGATGACAACTTCACAGAATTTATTTTCAATCATATTCAGGGTTAACTCTAAGTAGCTCAGAGAAATCAACCTAATCTCGGTGTACTTAGAATAATAACTGCAAATGATGCTCTGAAAGAGCTGCCATAACAGACTCAGATGCTGCATCAGCAGCAGGAGCCAACAAAGCATGAGAAGGCTAAGCAGGAGTGATGCTACCAAGAGCAAACTGACCCAGTCTCATCCCACTTCTTATGATGACTAACTTGATGTCTGCTAGGGGCTCACTGGGGGAAGAACCACAAATCCCAGCAGAAGTTAATGTGTGCCTGGGAAGGCACATCACACATCGTATGCTGGGAACCAACCTTGGTGTGCCAGTAGAGCCTCTGAGCATCCAATCAGCTAAGAAACACCCCAAAAGACTTCCAAAAAAATGGACAGGAAAATATATGTGCAATATCAAGTACTATTAGCTTGTTTCACACTTTTTTCCCCACAACACAGTGTTACATGCTTATTTGCTTACATCACTTCTAAAAAGTGAAGAAAGCAAGAGAGCATTAGAGGTGTTCAGGGAGCAGCTCACCCATCTCTATCAAATTATGCAGGTCAGTGGTTGCTCCACATTAAATATTGATAGAATAAATGTCTTTCAACAAAGACTTCAGTTACCCTAGCACTTGCTGAACTTGCAGACTTACATAGTTCCTCTTCTGGGTATAACCATGGTAGAAACCAAAAACAGGTAAAAAGCTGATGTGAAAATCATGTTTATATGATTTAATGTAAGATGGATATTTACCTTTGGTGGTCATGAAGTCTTAGGTGGCTATTAAAAGGTGATCCATGTTTCATAGCATCTACTTTATCATGATTTGATTAGATGTATTCCAGGGCAAGTAGATCTTCTGTCAGACTTGGAGACAAGCAACATAAAAGGCTCTCTGACCCTGGCACAGCTGTGGTGTCCACATGGCTGACTAGAAATTGTCCTATTAAAGCTTTCTAATATCTGGTTTCACTCTTATCCTCTCACATCCACCAATTACTGCAGAAAGGTGACAAGAGACAGTAATATATATGTAAAAATTGAAAGCCCAGGCCAAGTATATTAGGCCAAATCCTAGTCATTACTCTTCTTCCCCTCCTCCCCACACACATACTTAGGTAACTGACTTGCTTAAGCATCTTTAAATAATTAAATGTCTTTAGTATTCAGGCAACTCACAGGCTATTTTCAAGTAAAAGAGACATTTCCAGGCTTTCATAGGAAGCTACTAGCTTGGTCTGCCTGTGCTACAGAAAACCATAGGAATTCTCCTGATGACCCAGTGTTGCCTGCACTAATGAAGTGGCACATATTCCTGCCAGCTTTCCTCTGCTTGGGGCTGTGAAGATATATCCAAATTCCCTTTTAAGTCAGTGTCTAGACCTTCATTCCATTCAGTTAATTTGGATCGTTTGGACTAAATTTAAGCTTTGCACGGCAAAGTGCAACTTAATCCTCAGGAAGCAATAGATTTCAAGAGGACTGATTGAAGAATCAGATCCTAGTGTGATGCTGAGCAAGGGCTTCAGCCAAGAAACTGGAACTTCTGCTTGCAGAAAATTCTCCTGAGTACCACAGTATAAATGTTGACCAAAAAACCCATACACAAACATAGGGCAGCTATGAGCAACAATAGTTCTTCAACTACTGTCTCAGTATGATGAAACACAAGCAATTAATTCAAACAGCTTAAAGAGCTGTTCATAAATGTGGGTTTCTGGACATCTTAAACCACAAGTTACAGTTATTATATTATTCTGATTAAAGAAAATGGGACTGCTATTGTCTTTAAGAAGGCAGGACCAAGGCCTTGATAAGAAGATGGAAATAACATCCCTTTGAAAGTTCCTAAGCAATTTCACATCACACATGCATGAATCCAAATGACAGGATGACTAGGAGTAGTGACTTTACACTCATGGGGACTATGTTTAGAGAACTGGAAAGGGCAGCAAAGACATCTATTTAAAATTAATCATGCATAGGAAGACTTCAGTGTCTTGCAAAGAGTACATACTTTGGAGCTACAGATAATAGTGGCAGAACACCCAGGGTACCCTTAATATTGCATCTATACCAAAGTAGTATAAAGAAGAGAATGTACCGAATTTATATATTGATAATAGAATGAGTTTTCAGTTGTTAATTGGAAAGCTATTTTAGTTTTCAGAAGAAAAAAAGAGGCAAGTGATCCTGACTCAGTCAGCACATGTGTTCTGGTTAAAATGAGCACATGCCTAGAGCCAGGTGAGCTGCAGAAAGCACTGTCTCCTGCCCAGCCCGTTGTCAGGATTTATGAGAAATGGTTAAGACCATTGCAGATCTCTGGAGGGACTGAAATGGGGAAGGGGCATAATGGGGTAGACAGAGGAAACACTGAACTTACTATGAAAGAGAGGAAACTCTCTGATTTGTGATAGAGGAAAATGGAGCATCAGGTAAGTACTCAGTCTCTCAGAAAGAATCCAATAGCATGTTTCCTCCATTAATAGTAATACAAGGATTCAGGCAACCAAAGGATCGAAGTACAGACTATGAACTCTCATTTTTGTAGAATAGTATCTCTTTCAAGCCTACACAAGCTCTCAATAGGCAATATTGATGTACATCATTGTGTATACTAAGAATATAGGATTTCTGCATCTCCTACGTAATCAGTCTGGCACCTTTCCCAAGCATTAAATCTCTTTACAGTCATACAATTGGTTAGGTTGGAAAAGACCTTTAAGATCATGAAGTTCAACCATTAACATAGCACTGCCAAGTCCACCAGTAAACCACGTTCCTAAGTGCCACATCTACACATCTTTTAGACGCTTTCAGGAATGCTGGCTTCACCACTTTCCTGGGCAGCCTGTCCTAGTGCTTTCCAACCCCTTCAGTTGAAGAAATTTTTCCTAAGATCCAATCTAAACCTCCCTTGGTGCAACTTTGAGGCCATTTCCTCTTGTCCTGTCACTTGTTACTTGCAAGAAGAGGACGACCCTCACCTCACTAAAACCTCCTTTAAGGTAGATTTAGGGAGTCATAAGGTCTCCCCTGACCCTCATTTTCATCACAGTAGGTAATACAAATGAATCAGTCTCCCATTAATATCCCCATTGGGTTCAAACTGAAGGAGGGAAAGTCTAGTTTAGATGTGAGAAAAATATTTTTTCCTGTGAGGGTGGTGAGACACTGGCATAGGTTGCCCAGGGATGTGGTGGCTGCCCCAACCCTGGCAGTGTTCAAGGCCAGGTTGGATGAGCCTTGAGCAACCTGATCTAGTGAGGAGGTGTCCCTGCCCAGGGCAGGGGCTTGGGACTAGATGATCTCTAAGGTCCATTCCAACCCTTAAATTCTATGATTCTATGATTAAAACTACATATCAGCTTTCAATACATGTATTTGTATTGGCTAAAACTTAATTTGTCAGCTCTGCACTGCCCTTGGATTTAGACCAGACTTTGATACCCTGATTTGCCACATGCTATGCATGACCTTGGATTTAATCTCTCTGTACTCTCACAGTAAAAGATAAAACTGCTGCATGTTAAAGGCAGGGTGAAGGGAAGTAGGATTCAGACTGTGTGGATCTTCAGTGTGGCCAATGCAACTACTACACAGCTCATAGATGCAGGTAAGTAGTTGATACAAATTGGCTGACTCAGCAACAGTGTACAATCTGGGTCCTAACCAGGTACCAAGTTTAGGACCAGAAAATCTAGCCTTCTAGGGTGAATAGGAAAGAAAAATAAACATGGTATTTCAGCTAAAAATATAATAATTACATCAAGACCAATTTAAAATAGTTGATTCACAAACTGCTCTGATGATGTATATTTCTACTGAGTTTGCTGGCTTAATTTTTTTTTTTGGTAAGGCAACAGAATAGATTACATGTCAGTGACCAAAAAATGTCAGATGTGGGTTTGTCACCAGAAATGGTCTATTGATTTTATTGAGTGCTTCAAGATCAATGTGCTGTATTTGAAATTTAACACTCGTAAAAATTAGCATACAGGATTTTCCCTATCTAAATGAAACTACAAAATTTTAAAAACCCCAACAACTAATTTAATGTCTTGTGAGATAAAACAGTAAATGCTCATCTTTATGGAACATACCTTGTATTCTGCATTCAGAGTTGTATTGCAACATCCTAATTCATCCTCATCTCTCTGAAACAAACATCAGGCTGCCTCTCTGTTAAATAATGTAGACTGAACCAACCGGCAAACTCATCCCTGGAGAGAAAACAAAAATCATATGGCAAGAGTACTACTTTCATTAGCTTTTTCAATCACTGACATAACGTTAGAGCAGGCACTGGAGCTTTTATCTTTTTAGTGAGGAAAGTCAATTTAACGGTGTCCCCAGTTCAGCACAGCATTTCATCTGAGCTCGTACTATTAAGTCAATTGTTCTGCCCCTGGCCAATACAGCATTCAAGTTCCAATGCAATTTCAGCACATGCTTTAAATGCTTTGGTTCAACAGGGACACAGCTTTCTAGTATCAACTCTTGCTTATCAACACTGTGATTTTTCCCTATTAATTCCATATTTTGGAGATTAGCAAAACATTACTCATGTCAGTCACTATACTCTGCATTAGCTAGGCAGTCCAATAAAATTTTCCCTAAAATATGGCATCAGATGTGGTAGTAAAATTAATAAAAGGAGGACCTGATCTAGTGGGGAGGTGTCCCTGCCCATGGAAGGGGGTTTGGGACTAAATGATCCAGTCTAGGTCCATTCCAACCCCTAAATTCTATGATTTTTCTCTCCCTCCTCACCTCTTTCAAAGTGAGTATGAAAGAAATACCTTCAGCCATCTCAGTCTGCTAGGCTTAAATCCTTCGTAATTTCACTGTGGCTTGTGGACTTTGTGAATAATGAGATCCCCTGTCACCAGAAATCTGACCAATGCTTGTTTTTATCACCTCCTGTCACCATAACAGTTAGGAGCACTCCTGAAGGAGACAGACAGCCAAGCCAGCCTGGAATCTATTTCTTTTCCAAGCTAAATCCTTTGTTTCCAACCACAAGAAAACTCAATACTTCTCAGCAGAGAGATGTGTTTCATCATAGCAGTAAAACCTTGTGTTTGGGGCACTGGCAGGTGAGGTCTGGTGGGACCTCCCTCCCCGTGTAGGAGGCACATCAGATACAGGCTGTGAAAGAGGCAAGTGCCTTCCTACCAGATGCCTGCAACATGGGTCTGTTCACTGGTGCAGATTGTTAAAGGTCAGAACAAGGGAAAAAACTCAATTTTCTGGAAGTTATGAATTGTGCTTGTCTTTTGGATTGCAAATCCCAAACATGAGTGTTATGGCCTGGACTCATTTCAAACCCACCATGTAAGCAGCCAGAGCTTGCTCTCAGGTTACTTGTGTCCAGTCTGAACACAACCAACAAGAATTAGACAGGACAATTGGAAAAAAAAATAAGCATGGAAATCCAAAAGACATAACTCGCTGATGGAATATGAGATTTCCAAGGCACTGAAATCCTCTGAGGACTAGACCCTAAATGAACTTCAGCTGAATTAGAGCAAGCCTTTGCTGAAATTGGAGTGTAATCATCCTTCACAGACTTCTTTAGATCACACAAGGACTTTCAAGCTAGAGGTCTCAATTTACAGCTGTTTGATAAATACGAAAATTAATAACAATTCCAGGTGCAAAATGCTAAGGAGCAATTGCTGCTGAAATCACAGCTCTGGTGCTGAATTAGTGCATTTGGAAGCTATCCATGCTCTCATGGATCTGATTAGGGGTGGCAGCTTCTGCTGATAGCACAAATGATTATCAGGGGCAGCAACAAAAGGCTGTTTTAACTCTGAACTCTTCTGTGGATGAATTTCCAATCAAGCTGTCCAGGCACATCTACCAGACCAAACCAAGAAAGATAGAATAAACAATATCTAGGGCTTACTAGTAAGAAAAGGATGAAGGAGGTGTGGCCCCAGAGCACTAGGCACTGTCATATCCTTTCCCTGATTTTTGCCCCTCTCCTTGGCTCTGGACAGTCAAACAATGCTCAGTTTCTGCAGGAATCCATCATATAGGTTTGCCAAAGGAAAAAAAAAAATCCAAGCTTGTTTTTCATAGAGTTGTCCTCTTTAACTACAACCAGCAAAGCAGAAATTCCTACTCCTCCTTCCTGCTTTTATGTGCAGGGATATCAGGAGGAGATTTCTGTACTTTTTTGAAGGTTATAGACAGAAGCACTTCCAAAAAATTACAATGCAGATAACAGAATCACTTTTCAGATAAAAGTATGCCCAGGACAAAGCACCAATGCACTTACTGGATGTGGGTACCTCCTGGAATTTTGGGCAAGAG
>NW_008658788.1:10437-69406 GCF_000695815.1 Acanthisitta chloris
GGGGATCAGGGTGCAGACCTGGCTGCCTGCCCAGCGTGACAGAATGAAGCAGCACTGATGCTTTCCCTCTAGATCTTCTCAAAAGCTAATCAAAATGCTACAAATGCAGAAGATCCAGTAGTCCCAGGGCAGTGGCAAAGCCACAGCATTGACCAGTGCCACCTCATTGTACTAAGAAAAGAGTTTCTGTTTGCTTAACCAAGATGACATTACAATTATAATGACTGTTTTCATGTTTAGAATACCTCACTGTTCTAGAGGGAGAATCCTGAGATAGAACTTCCTTAATTTATGACAGAGATTGCATGGCTAGGATCCTTTTATAGCAGGGAGACATGTTTGCAGACCTCTATTTCCCCAGCACAGCCAGGCCTGGAGCAACAATGATTATTCTGTCTCATTACAGCTAACTTGCTTTCTGCTCTGACAAGCAAGGTTTCTTTTGGTTTAGTAAATTAACTAGTACCTATCTCTACAGAAGTATGGAGAACTTTCCCCTCTCTTAGTGATTTCTGGAAAAGAAGAGAACATATTCAAGCCACATTCCAACCCACCCAGGAATTAAGACTTCTTAAAGGGTCTGGAAAAAAAAGAAGGCTGAATAACATGTTTGTAAATGCAATAATGTATGCCCATATGGAAGCAAAAGCTAAACTGCCCTTTTCTGTGAAAGAAACTGAACAGATTGCCTAGGAATAGGCAGCTCCCATTCCCTTTACTGAGGGAAGAAAGTGCCATCCAGATGGAAATTATCAAATGGATCAAACAGCTACATTTTATTCCCAAATGATTTTTGTTCTACTTATCACTCATTATACCAGGAAAATTCTTTTATCCTATAGCCCAAATGCAGTAAAGAGACTCTTATTTATGATATGCTCATTCAAAATATTCTCTGTCAAAGGTTTTCCTGATGAGACATTGATCTTGTCACACAAAAAGGGAGAGAAGAAAAGCATCCTTCTTACTGGGAACATTCATTTCAGATCTCTGGAATCTGTTAATTCCCACTAAGCTCACATGTGACCAAAGGCTACACTGTCCTTGCTCTGCAGCCTCTTCCTGATGCTCAGGGTGATGAAATCTTATTCAACAGTCCTGTCACTTGCAGGTCTTGCAAAGGTGAATGTTACCTAGTCCCAGTCAAACCACCTTGACGTTCTTCAGCTACTTTTATTTATACTGCCCAATGGGTAAATGCTTCAATCGCACTGAATAAAACAAAAATTTAGAAATCACAAAGAATCCTCATCTTTGGCTCTAAGTGATTATATATGGCATGTAGAATCAAATTCAAGAATTTAAGGAATATTTGCAAAGACATAAGAGGAGTTAGTCACCACCTAAAAGAAAGGCAATGAAATCTAGATTCCTAATTCCTTCTTATGACTTTGAAAAATCTCCGTAACATTTTATGTGGTAAAAATCATAAATTTTTAAGCATATCCTCCTAAAAATTTCTGATTATGTATATGGATAATTATCCTATTCACTTATATAAGCTCTGGCATTTATTTTATTATAACATGATCTTCTTATTATAACATGACCTACAGCAGCACAGGCAGAGTCCTTTTATGAGGACATAAAATGGTTAACAGCTGTGGCTGACTGACAGGATTAGATCAAGAGCATCTAATCTAACTGGGCCATGTAACACTACCTTTTATTTCACATTAATCATTGAACACGAGTTCAGCTGTGTCATAGGTCTATGGAGTGGGCCTATAAATTAGGCAATACATTAGAAGCTGATTTTTTAATGGTGTGGTCACTAACAGATAACACTGGGTTCAGCTGCAGAGGCCCAAAAATGCTAAGGATCCAGTGGCTCCACGGCAGAAAACAGCAGTGCAGCTACCAGGGCCTGTAGTCCATGGGATTGATGTTTTATTTCGAGTGTCAATGGATGGTGTTAGCTCTGTGATAGCTGGAGAGGTCATGACTTTGCTGCCAAGGGAAAACACACTGGGTGCACTGACCAGTGGGAGCAGTGTAAACTCTCTGCCAAGGGACAGAAGGGAAGGAAAACCCTATGCAACTGGGTCCTTATGTAAAGCATACAGATGGAAATGCAGTTCCTCCCACTGATAATCAGGGAGGACTCTGACAAGCAGATTCAGCCATTTTGTACAACACTGCAACTTGGTAATTAGCCCCAAAACAGTTGCTCTGGAGCAGGAAGGAGCCCCCAGTGTTAACCTTCCAGAGTATGCAACTGAGACATGCCAAACAATATATTGCTACAACCTCTGCTCAACTGAGCTCAAAAGTAGTAATTCTTAATAGGTCATATATCATGACATTTCAAATAAAACTGACAGACAAAACAACCTCTTCTGAGGGAAAAGCCAGTCTAGGAAATAAAATATGAATGCTTTTACATGCAAAAGGGTCAGATTTATCCATGACAGAACTTATTACTGCTAATAATACTGCTAAGGCAATTTTCTTATTCACATCCTATTTGCCTATGAAAGGCTTGATTTACAATGCACCCCAGTACTGCAGAAGAGAGTGTGCTTATTTCAAAACAGAAAAGGAGTGTTCATGCTAGAGGTTAGGGTATTTTCCCAAGGTCTACTATTAAATCAAGGCAGAGTCTTCTTCTCAAAATGTTTTATTAAACTGAAAGATGTGTCTTGACAGTTACATTATTCTTTCCCCAGCATCCAGTTTGCCAGTGCAAAGAGCAGAGCTCATTCTTAGCAGACATGTCATCTTCTGGAGACTTGCAGGAGTCTGAGAAATTGCTTTTCATTTAGGAGCAGCAGAAACCACTTCCCTCCTTTAGACTCTGTAAAGCTCCCAAGGAAGCATACCAACAAGGAATTGTTTTAATATCACCTTACTTAGGACACAGAAATTAAGAAGAACACAAAAGAGGTCAGAAGCCTCTAAAGGAAACACATGTGCTTAGGTGATTTCCCAGGAGAATGGAAGTGCTGCAGCTACTAATCCACTGAGGAAAACTCTCCACAGCTCAGGCTGAATCCATGTGTCTGAACACACTATTTTATAGGCTGTTCTCCTCTCCTCTGCATTGTCCTCTTTTATACTAGTCAAGAGGAAGCACACACAAGTAAGGAGGAGTGCACAATACAAAGATAAAGAACAGTGAATCTGGCTTGTTTTTATGCAAAAGCTCCTGAGTAATAACACTATATCTGGCATATGCTCAATGCCTCACTTGACGAATGTTGCCTCTGATCTCTTGAGGCCTTGGGAGAATCTGTCAGGTCAACAAAGCTTCAGACCTATGTACACATTTTATTTCCTTTCTAATATATTTATAAACTGGTACCTAAACATCTTACAGTGAATCCAGAGTTCATAGCTATAAATTAAGACAAAACTATACAGTTAATCCAAGGTGCAAAGGCAAAGTCCTCAGGCAGAATATTCAAAAAAAGAGTTAGAACAACACAAAAGAGAGGTTCCCAAGTGTTAATCTCCATTGTCTCTTTTGGGAAGGCTACTCTGGTGTTCAGAGCAGTTGCCTAGAACACAGGAGGAAGATTTCAAGTCTGTGTCCTGCTAGGCACTACCAGGTCACCACAACCAAGTGCCACATAACCTTGGTCGCTTTAGTGCTATAGTACTTTGGGGTGGGAATCACCTTCCCTTTTTCCTGCAGTGTGGACTTGACATCTGAGGTAGTTCCACTCCTCTCATCTTTATGGTCAGTGAGTTGAAAAGGCACATCTAGAGTTCAGATCATCTTGCCTATTTTAGATCTACATTATGATGAGACAAATCCTGTCCTGTAGACCAAGTGATGATTTCTCTTCATGACTGCAGGGACCCCAGGAGACTAACTCAGACTTAGTTCCTAAACACATGGGAACCAACTCCTTTGACAGAAATGGTTTCTGGAGTTTATCAGTTGAGCAGCCACACTGAAAGGTCTGAGGACATGGCAATTTATGTTCATGATAGGAGGCAATGGAGACACATGAACCATGAGACATAAATTAGGAGATGAAAGCCTCTGCAGCCATCATAGAAAAAAAAATGCATGAACGAGATCTCTGCCTCCCAGCTCAGACTTAGGAATTGTCCTCCATGAACCCATATCGTGATTTAGAGTTGATAACTCTCAGTGTGCTCTTAATTAAAGCTCTTTAGTTGAACCTTAGCTCCTCTAGATTTCTGCTCACCAGCTACAGATATAGACAGTATGATGAGGTATCCAGATCATATAGGAGCCATATGAAGTAGATTTGTTATTTATTTCTGCCCGGCTCGTGTACTTCAGACTATCTGTACATCCCTAAAGAGTCATTTGCAAAAGATTCACCACCCACAAAAAGTCTCTAATCAGCTGTTAATTCAGAAACCACATCCTCTCAGTGATCACATTCAGCACAAGAAAGGCACATAAAGCTGTAAGGATGGCATGGATGAGCAGAGCCCTGTCCCTTGCTATCCACATCCATGGATAGCAGTCCAGTTTCTCCTACAATTGAATGTGCAGTTGCCCCTACAAATCGGCTCCTCTGAGACACCAGAACTTGTGTCCCCAGGCAAAGCTCTCTGTGCTAACAGCCACAGACTATCAGTACCCTCCAGCTAGGCAGGCTCATCCCTAGGTTTTAACGCCCATTTACCAGAAGGGACTGTCTGCAGCCAGCTGGAAACAGAGATGAGGTTGCTGAGAGACAGAGTCCCCAGCCCACAGATGGGAAAGCAGAGAGGCAGCACCCAGCAGATGGCAAGGGCAAGGGCCAGCCACATCCTCCCTTTCTAGCTGCAGCTTCCACTAAGGGTGAGAATCGCTCATGGTTTTCAGCCTTGGAGCTCATTACAAAAATCAGCAATGTGCCACAGGTATTTCCCACTTCCAGGAGGCTTTGCCAGCCAGCCATATACTGAGAAGCCATGGCACTTCAAAGCTTCCAAATTGTCCAAATACAGTTAATAAAAGCCCAACCCAAATGAGCTTCCAAGAATCATTTACTGAAATTCCACTTTGCTCCACGTTCTCACAACGTAATCAAAAATGCAGCGAGGCAGAATAGATAGCATCTTAATTTCTGAGGAATCACTGCTTAAATATTCCTAGTAATTTACCAAAAAAAGAACTCTCTCTCCATGCTTAGATATTTGACCTGATTCACTAATGGCTTGAACACAAACCCAGTCTCAGTGCCTGGGAAGTCATGCTCACAGCTGCTCTGGATCACCAGGCTGAAACCAAGTGGCTGTGGCATACATCATCTGTAACAGGATCCTCTAGCTCTCTTTTTTTTTTCCTCCTTTTTTTTTTTAAGAGCTGCTTACTTCACAAGTCCCAGCTTTTTCTCTCAAGAACTTGCCACACTACATTAAGCTTTCCAAAGGCAGAAAGTTTACATTACATGAATATGACAGTGAGTACAGTTCAGGAGATCTTTAACAAGGGTGCAAGTCAGTCTGGCTTCCACTGTGGGAGCTTGACACTTTCCCTAGTGGTGCCTAACTCCTAACCAGTGAAGGTTCAATGGTTTATGCATATAAAAGCAAGACAAAATTTTACTGACAATATAATGCCTGATCTTTTTTCTTCCCCTCTTTCGGCAGCAAAAGAGAGATCAAGGAGCTAAACTGCTAAGGACAACTGTTCCCCACTGTCTTGGTCTCATTGTCATCTACACTTGGAATGACAGATGGAACATGCAAGTGAGTGTCCTTTCCATGAAATCTAATGTATTTGGGAAGGGGAAGACAGATCAGTACCTACCTAGATTTTAACCTGCAGTATAGTCAAGGTATAACCAAAACTTCCACTGCATAGCCTCAATTTCCTCCTAATTTAAGCTTTTTTTAATTCAGTCTTTAAAATAAGAATTAAAAAACCCAGTCTCTTCTCACGTTCCTACTTCTATTTGCAAATCTCAAGAAAGAAAGGAAAAAAGAAAACAAAAAAAGAAAGACCTGCAGTAAATCACTTCCCTTTATTATTTTATACTATTGTTATTTATGCCAAACTGCATGCAATTATGCATAGATATATGCACATAAATATTTTCTACATATTTATATGTTAATGAACACATTATTCTATGGTCCACCATTATCCTGACTGATAGGATCAGAGCCATAGACTGCAGAAAGACTATATTCCTAGCTAAATGTAATAGGCCAATGTTTATGAAATATTCCATTTTCTGTCCTAGCCTTTGTTCTCTTTATTCCCAAGAAAAATCTACTGGGAGAAGGATGGACCTAAGTCACTGCTACCAGGTGCATGACCTGATGAGAATATAGTTGTGCAAACAGATGTAAGAGTTTCTTGGTTTAATCAGGCATTAAGAGAAAGGTCTGCACTGTAGATGTTTTGTGCATTATATGGTTTTAATTAGGAGCTTTAATATCCATCAGCTTAAGGGCTCAATGAAAAGGCTGTTACTAAGAAGGTATTAGTCCTTTTCCAATTCAGAATCACTACTCAAAAAATATAAACAGGGATTATTACGGACTAGAGAAAATTTAATCATGGGCAACTTGTTTTTGTTCTGACTCATACAAATACCTGTCCTGAGCAAGCAACTGAGTGACCATGGACTGAGCATAAGATCTGATCCCCAAATTTCCTATGCACGTAAAAGCTTTTCATATGAGAAGACAAACAATAGACGAGGACTAGCAGGCTTCAGGACATTTTCTACGGGTGTCTAATATGCAGCAGAAACTAGAGTTGACATTGGCATCATTTACTGGAGAAGGTGTCTAATATCCAGCAGAAACTACAGTTGACATTGGCATCATTTACTGGAGACACTGTCATCTTCCCTAAGTTCCAGTGCCTTCCAGGCCTTCCCCAGCAGGTCAGTTCTCAAAGAGGTTTGAAAACTGTGTTTCTTCTACTGATTCTGATCAAACCATGTCTGTTCTAGACGTTCCTAAAATGTAAGTGGCAACTGACTTTACTTGTTGAACTTGCATAATGAATTCTTGCTAGTTAAGTGAGACTTCATGCACACCTGAGTGTAGACAAAATACAGGGCATCTTATTTTTTTGAAAAGTATTATGAATGCTATTTCCCTGAAAAAAATAAGAGGACTAGAAGGAATAATTCAATAGAGGAACTGCATTGACTAAAGAGAACTCTTTTAAAATATGCATGATCTGGCATTGTAGGTGTTCTGTTTCTTTGCACCTGAACATAAAGTAGCATTACATTCCCTGCTTATGACTTCTCCTACCAGTGAAGAGCAAAACAGATAAGGCACAGCTGCAAGAGAATTATTAGTTTTCTTTGGTTACAGAAAACTGCTTGTTTAGTGTTGGAAGAAAGTGATGGATTCAGTTTATTCACCTGTCATGGGAGAATGGCTATTCCTTCCAGTGGTTTTTTGAGTCTCAGATTCCAATTCCTCCCACACTGTGAGTACAAACTACTCTATAGTGTATTCATAGCCTCAGGTATAAAATGAGTTTCCTTTTTAAGTGTCTCTTTCACATGGCCTGTAGAAAGCACTATGCACCAATCCAGGTTAAGGCTTCCATGTATTACATTTATATCCTATTTCTAAGTAATACTTCTGTAAAAATGAGAGAGAAAAGATATAATTTTGCTGCTGAAAAGAGATATTTCTACTTTAGTATTAGGGAGTTCAAGTCTAGAAAAAAAGAACTGGGCAAATATTGCCTGAATATGTTAATAACAGTTGTTTGATGCTAACTATTGAATCTAGAAAAGAGTTTTCTGTGCTGCTCCAAGCAATTTCTTTGTAAGTGGAAGAGCCTGAATGGGAAGCAGGCTCAGTGAGCATCTGTCAGTAGGAAGCACATCATCATTCAGCTTCTCTCCAAGTGTCCTCATCATCCACTCAAATACAGACAATGCCATGAGACTTGTGCAGGTCTGTGGATGACACAGAGCAGATCACAGGTGATTCAACAGAAGCCAACTGTTCAGATGTGCTGTGTAAGCACTGATCACACTCAGTTTTAAAAAAAAACCCAAATAATTTACAGAATAAGGGGCAAAATTAATTATTTTGTATGAGCCACTTAGCAAGCTCAGACTCCCAAAGGACCTCAGCTTGGCAGGACACCAATACAGGAATCATCTGGTCTGCCACTGTACATTTTGGATAAGGTTTCTATAAATGACCATGTTTAAAGAATTTGAAGGACCTTGTTTGATGGTGCAATGCCTCATCTAATCTTCTAGTAGATCAATTAGTGCAGAATTATTTGGCATAATCTGACTATCACTCCTCATTTGCACATTAAGGAGTGGGAAAAATGGAGTAGGACAGAGGTTTAAAAGAGAAAACCTTTAGCTGACCCATCTTTTCCAACGTTGCTGCATGCAATGCTCAAAATGGATTGCTGCTAATTTATTAATATTCCTCCACTGTCTAAACTATCACATTTTTATGTAAGAGAAATGAGGAGCAGCTGAAACAGCAGGCCAGATGATAACTGTGGTATCTGCACAACCTTAAACGATGCTTTTGTTATAGGAAGACTAGATGTCTTGAAAAATCAAAACCGCAAGGGGCTACAGGATTTTAACTGAAATCTGTGACTTGTGAGGCAAAGCTACAAAGTGCCAGCACAAAGTGCATTTTCCTGAGGAATTGCTTGAGTCCATTTTGCATTACAGTGCTTCAATGCAGGTAATACCCTTGCAAACCTCTGCTACCCCATCTACACCTCTGTGTGTCTGCAGCCCTTGTTCAGGAAATTATTAATTCCAGCAGGAGGAAGAATGGGGACAAATAACCTAATTAGCTTAAAATGAAGCCTGATTGTTTAAAATAAACCACACTTCTTTGATAGGAAGAGACTGGACTGACAAAGCCTTAATTTCATGGCAAGTTACTATAGTCCCAAACACAAAGTAGCTAGCTACACTAGGATCACAAATATCACAGGGTATTATTATTAATACCTTTATTATTATCTCATTTCATGCATTAAAATCTGACCTCAGACTGAGGTACCAGGCTCTGCATTTTCCTATCAGCAAGATAAAGCTCCAAAAAGTTCTCACAAGGGCTAATTCTTAAAGCATCATTTTATCAACATATAAGGCACAGTGTTCAGTATTTACAGGTGGTTTATTAAAGCATCATTTCATCAACATATAAGTCACAGTGTTCAGTATTTACAGGTGGTTTTGCACATTAAAATATCTTAACAAGTGACAAGGCAGCTGATGACTGGACAGCAGGTATATGGGTCTTTAGAAGTTCTGGCTGTGCATCAGGAAGAAGAGAGAGAGACATGAAAGCAAAGACTACATTTTGGAATCTCCCTCGTGTCTCCTTTGCTTAGCCAGCACTCAAAAACATCACTTCCAGGGACTATTTCCCTTGGCATCTGGTGTGTATTTTCTAAAGCTGTGTTGGATGAAGAGTGATTCAGTTACTACTGTAAGCAACTGCACTGCTACCTTACTTAGCAATTGAAGGCATGTTTCCACAATAAAGTGTGAGTGTGCGCATTAATATTTCATCCAAACCAGTAATTTTATTTCTGGCTTCTGAAAAGCAGCATCAAACAAAGTAGTGACAATGCTATGAACCAACTGAGGTTATCAATAGAGGCAGGGGAAAAGCACAGGAACTGTGCCACGTATTACTGTGTGTTAATGCTCCTTTCTAATAAAATTGATTAAAAATAAAATCTGCTAGATATGAATAATGGAGGTTTTCTAAAAGTATTAACTCTGGTGGGATCACAGTATAAATCAATATTTCGAGGAATTTACAACCATGCTCAGTTAAACTTCCCAGAGTCAACCTGCATTAGTGCCCACATGCACCTGCACAGACACACTATTCCCTCCTCCTTCCTATACCCAGGATCCATCCAAGGCTCATGCAGCCCAGACCACAACTATTTCTGAGCCAGACTAGAGAAAGCACTGTCCTGGCTGTGCCAATGCAGGTGGCCTGGCATCCCATCCACCTCTCCCTGTGGCAGGGGTGGGGATTTGGCAGCACAGGATGCAGCCTGAATCACCCATCTTTGAACTCAAATGTTACTCTACCCATGATGGCCAAGCAGTCCCCTAAAGAAAGTGCTTGAGGACGTGTCCAGTAAAACTACTCAAGCTGCAATTTGGTACTTAAAAGTAACAACTGAAGGATGCTATTTCACAGACACACCACCTACAGCAATACACTGAGTATCCTGCTGTAGGTCAGCTTATTGAAACAAAAAACAAAGATAAAAAGTAAAAAAAAAAATCCCAAGACTAAAGAAACACAGCAAAATTACCCTCCAACTTCTGTAAAATTAACTTCTAGGAAGTCCATGACACTACATTTCCTGAAGTTCCAGGGGAAACAGTCATGCAAGGCAGATGTTCTTTCAGAACTTGCCAGTGCACACTGAAGAAATGGGCTATACATCAAAGTAAAAATGATTTAATAGATTGTTTCACAGTCCCAGTTAAAAGAAAAGCAAATCATCAGCAAGAGGTGAAAAGAAAATGGAGAGGCAGCCTGGCTAATGAAAAACCCATAGATTCCAGTGATCCTGAACATTCTAAGGAAATGTTGACCATAAAAAGTATTACAACTCTTTTTCATGCAAATTTTCCAGTCAACTCAAACCAGTTGCTAGGCCATGCTAACTAGTAAAATATCTTTGCTTTAAAAAATTATTAGTACTTTTGTAGCAATGGGAACAATCACATTGCTAAGATGCTTTACCTTGTTTTATTTCTGTGGGTTTTATTCTTTCTTGTGCAGCTGATTTCTCCCCAAAGGATTCCAACCTTTATTACTTGCTGACAACACGGCTGACAAATTGCTTTTTGCTGTGGTAGCTGGGGTTGAGCCATCTGTTTTTTCTCTAGAGGGCCATGCCTTATTCATAATGGCATTTTTCTCTTTCATTCCCTGGGGAATAGCACCTGCATGCTGATTTCCTATTTGACCCCAAAATACATCATCACATTTCCACAAGTGATCCCTCCCCTTCATGGCCCAGAGTGCACTGTGCTCTGGAGGTGCCAGTGCATCCTTCATCCCTGACAGCAGAGGCCAAGGAGCTTCCTCGTGGAGCATCGGCAGGTTGCAATCAGCCTGCGGATTTGAGCTGGAGGAGACAACTGAAGGTATCTGAGGAGGAAAGAAGAAGAGAAACCATAACCTTGGATGTCCCAGTGTGTTTCTTTCTGTATGTTATATGGAACAGCCATTCTCTGTGTTGTGTTTGATTCCAGCTGTAGCTTCCCATTTGTAGCTCCCAATTGTACAAGTGGCTCACGTCCTGCTCTCATGGGGATTTAATGAGAGCTTGTGTTATTTATATAAAAAATAATCTCTGAGTTCACAAAGATCAGGTCAATCCAAGAGCTACTTGCATTCTACTCTCCATAGTGGTTTTCTTTTCTGACAATATTTTCATTGGCCATTTTTATGTATGACTGTAATAGAGAAAACAACCAGGAAACTCAATTTAAGCTGTTACATATATCTCCTGGACTAAGTAACATGTTATAAGAATTCTGACTCACCATCTCATTGTGTAACACATTCTTAACTAAAAGGAGATTTCAGTATCTTGTACCTTTCTTTTTTCATCAATACCAACAGCAGAAACTATGCTTTTACTTGTTTTATTAAATTTATTTTAATCCAAGATTCTAAAGGAAATTCAGGAGAGTAATATTTGTAACTACTCTACCTAACTGGCTCCAATAATAGCATATTTGAATTTTGTTTCCATACATTATGGAGAGGTTATGTTGTCTCAGAGAGGGTGAAATCTCTAGCGTGTTTAGTTTAGCAGCAGACTGTCACAAATGCAATTGCAATTGATCAGTTCTGTTCTTAACAGGATTCCTGCAGTTAATGGAAATTACTATAAAGAGCTTCAGGGCATAGGAATAATTGGATGACTATAAAAAAAAAAAAGGATTGGAGGGGAAAAAAAGGTAGGACAAGATCAACATAACAACTTTTCTTAAAACATCCAACAATTTCCAAAGATTGTCTTACCGGAGAGTACACTATGATGAAAACAAAATCTTTTAACTAGTTTTACAAGCCCCAAGACATTCCTAAACATCGGGGAAGAAATTGCATAATGAAAAACATTAAATATTTATGGTTGTCAGCTTGGTTAAACTAACAATCAACTGCATCTCTGGAACGAATCATTCAAATATCTGTATCTTCTGCCAAGAATAATAGATTTCACTGACAGTGAGAAAATTTCACTGACCTGGCAGTTTTTGTGCTGGTTTTGTCTTAGCTCTCGATGCAAGGCTATGATCCTCTCTGGGCTTGTTAATTTGATGGGAGAACCAGCATACACACTTGGAGTGATGTGAGGACTGTGGGTGTTATCTGCCTCTTGCTGAGAGTTTGCAGGTCTTGACCCATTCACCCCATTCACTTCAGCATACGTCTCATGATGCTCTGGCTGTCCACTGGCCTGAGAAATGTCTGTGGAAGAAGGCAGCAACTGCAAGAGAAAATACCATTTTAAGCAATTCAAGCTAGATGAAGTTTTCCAAAGCTGTTTGTTTTGGATTAGCAGAAGGCATTTGGATGAATTAATTAAAATAAAAAGTCACAGAAATTAAATGTAAATAAAGCACATTTGGAAAAATAAGAAAAAAGATAATATACCCATTATTTTAAATATGAACCATTTCTGTACCTAAGAAGGAATCCTATACTCCCTAGCATATTCTCAAACAAAAAAAAAAAACCTCTATGTTTTAACTGCAGCAAAAAATTCACATAGAAAAGGTGAAAACCTAGATAAAATGCAGAAAAAATACTAATGAACAAAAAAAAAACCCTCTATGTTTTAACTGCAGCAAAAAATTCACATAGAAAAGGTGAAAACCTAGATAAAATGCAGAAAAAATACTAATTTTTAACACTGCGTCATCTTAGGTCTCCTTTTAAAGAATCCCAAAATTACTTACATGATTCTTTCAGACATATACTGGCTCACTCCACACTACACCACTCATTTAGGTTTGTCTACCTACAAATGCTCAAGAAAGCTAAGCTGAATGGACTTCAAAAGTGTGTCAGTTCGACATGAACTCTTCTGCAGACCCTCCTGTTCTGAATAAAAATAATATTAATTCAGTTGATCTTATTTCACCTCCAAATCAACTTTAACTCCACAGCAAACTATCCTTTTTCAATATCTTCACTAGGCTAAAGCCAAATTTAGAGAGAAATGGCAAAATGGAAGAAGAATGCATGGTGTGTAAGCTGTGCCATGGTCCAGTAACCATGGTAGGGTTGGACTTGATGATCTTGGAGGTCTTTTCCACCCTTGGTGAATTCTATGATTCTGTTGTCATTGCCCAGAGAAGTTTCACTGTCTCTCAGGAGTAAACACTGTGGAGTTTTATAAGAAACATGCTGCTTGCAAGCAGCTCCAGAGCAGCTGTGATGCCAAGGTTAAAGCGCATAGGTATCAGTGGTGCTGTCCTGCAGCTTTAGAGGTGACACTGAATTTCAGCTGTTGACATGTATGATCTGACCTGAGAAAGCTCATTGCTCTCATCTCTTTCTTGCAAAGCAGCCCTCAAAGCTCATGGTCTCCCTGAAGCATGTGTCATATGGTTCCCAAGTACCTTGGTACTTGAATACACCTTGGTATTCAGCTCGTAGGGTCAGGAGGGTGAGCCATGCCTGTCCATCTCTAGACCCTGTGAGCTGCAGACCCTTCCCCTGGCTACACCATGTAAAAACATGTGAATGGTAAACACAAGCAATGAGACAGCCTTTGATCCCATTTTGCCTCCTGTTCTTGGTTCCCCACCACAAGGGGAGGGAACCAATGCTGCTGAATTGTGGTCATTGGTACTCTTAAAGTACTCAACGCAAACACGTTTGGCTGGCTGAGACACCACCCAGGAGCAGCTGCCACTTCCAGCTGAACCACAGGCCAGGGAACAAGACAGGGACATGAAGGAATTGCAGGACCACTCATACTGGCTAACTTTGGGCACACAATTTAGATTGCTGCTTTTCCCTAAAAGAAAAATTTCTCTACACTGATTACAGAGGGAATCTGTGACACTATCTGGTTACTGCATTTATTTAGGTACAGTGGTATGAATACCCAAATATATCCTAGCATTACAAGCATAGACCAGTTGAAAAATGAAAGCCATACGTTTCAATGTTCTCCTATAAACACAGAAGCCCAAGGCAGCTGCAGAAGTCCTTGGTTTCTAACCAAGGTTATGAGTTCAGTATCTCTCCCCAGCACTCACAAAAAGTGCTGGCTGGCTGAAAGTGATGGAGGAGTCACAAAGAGCAGCCCTGAAATGTTTTGATGCATGAAGACCTAAAATTATTTGATGAGAATTTCCTCACTACAGGAAGCACAGTTAGAGTCATTCGTGGTGATAGATGAGAGTCAGCAGGAGCAGAACAAGTTCTGGAGCTCAATGACCCATGCAAAGGCAAATCACTGTCCTCCTCACAGGCAGGAGAGCTGGTAAGGCTACCAGAAAAACATAGCACCAAATCAAAGCTGTGACACTGCCACATGTCATTTCTAGCAAAATAACCTCCTAGCAGGGTCACCATTCCTTCAGTGGTTCAGCCCACAAACTCTTTTGCCTCTTGGAATTAGCAAATTCTGCTGCAGCCAAAGTAAATCTCAGCAGAGAGGTGAGTTAAAGCTAACCCTGGTGAGTGAAGCTGCTACTACACAGATGAAGTTTTCACAGCAGTGTCTGCACTATATTTGAAAGTTGGTATGATTCTCTCCAAAAGGCTCATCTTTGGTATTATGTAAGACTGTGATCTAAAGACTAAACATTGTATTTTCTACAGCACTAAGGATGTAGCTAAGCAAAAATCCTGCATTTTGTCTCAATGCCCAGACTTTAATTTTTTTCTTCTTTCTTTTGGTTTGTTTTCTCTTTTTTAAAACTATTTTTATAATATTGATTCTGTTTTCCTTGGATTTGTTTTTTGATTTCCTCTCAATTTCCCACAAATTACCTCACCTAGACAGAAATGAAAATATTGGGATACTCCACCAAGCTCAAAATGTATAAACTTGCATAATGCCAGGTTCTAGAAAGGATTGTCATTCAAACCAAAAACACCACCTTCCCCCAACATTACAAAAAAAAGAAAAAAGACAGTGGTATCAGAAATAAGAATAAAATGTTTTCATTTATCTGGATATTTTTAATTGTACATTTTATCTTACTCTATATTATAGCATTTAGCAGCAAAGAAAGGTAGGCTAGTTTTTAAAGCTTTTCTTTTTTTAATCATGGCTATGACTCTATTGGCATTTACTGTTCTAGATAAATGCATGCTGTTGCCTGTAAATTAGAGCAAAAAAACCTGCTAAAATATCTGTATTATGTGTGCAGTCAGGAAACAGATCTAAATCTTTGCCAACCAAACACAATTATACTTTAAAATGGCACTAACCTTCAGTATAGACCATCTCCTCAGCCACCACAAATTCTTGAGATCACCTCTATATAAACAATCATTGACACAATTGTTGAACAGCTTTATCAGTTATTTCACTGGAAAGGCCAAACTGCCATTAACTGCTTTTAATCTGTATTCCATGCCCTTCAGTATTTTTAATATTTTTTTCTGAAGGTCAAAAATAACATATCTCTCAGGACTTTATCCTTCTTTAAAAAAATTACTAAATAACACCCACCATCTCCTCTCTTTCACCCACTTGGATGTCAAATTCCTTCTCCTCTCTGAGGGTGAGACTCATCTGACTGAAGCACATCTCCTCCTGGATCCCTTCACAGCCAATGGAGTTCAACTTGTATGACCCTTCCCACCTTATCACAGAATCATAGCATGGGCAAGGTTGGAAGAGACCACAGTGGGTCATCTGGTCCAGCCTCCCTGCTCCAGCAGGGTCACCCTAGATCACATGGCACAGGATTGCATCCAGACAGTTCTTGAATATCTCCAGCAAAGGAGACTCCACAACCTCTCTGGGCAACCTGTTCCAGTGCACAATCATCCACGCTTACCTAAAGCAGGTATGTAAAATGGGCATAATACTTCCTTGGAAGTACCTCTTTATCTGCAGTAACTATGAAAATAAATAGATAAACTACCACAGATTGTCCAAAGGCAGACATCAGACATCAAATGCATCTCACCCTCAGTGCCAGAAAAGCCTCTGACCACACCAGAAACACATAAGCCATTTTGAGAGCATCAGATAATTTTATTTCAGGCCTGTTTCCTTCAAAGATGAGTCACAGGAAAGCAGTGATTTCTTGCAAAGTAATGAGTGAAAATACAAACAAGCCAACCAAAAAAAGCATTGTTCCACCAAAACCTATCTCAGAAGAAATCCCTTGACATAAGAAGAATTAAGCTATGCTGTTCTGCACATTTATTCCCTATTCTGTAAAGCAAATAATTCACAGTGCTGGACACATTCTTTGCCTGGAGCTTTCCATCCATAAGGTTTAAGATGACTCCATGAAAAGCATTAAAAAGCACTACCATTTATCCCTATATTCCTTGCATAAATTCTCTCTCAGCCCTGAGAAATGAGGGCAGAGAGCCACAGTGGTTTCAGATCCACTATGGAAAGCATATATATAATAGATCAAGTCAAAGCCTTCCAGCACAAGAGAAATTGAAGAGGATGAGTACAGCAGCACTATCCATTACAGCCATCTGGACAGAGGCTGTTGACTGAATCATCTGAGAAAAAGAATTAAATATACTCCTGTTTCTCCACATATACCCCAGAAAGAGAGAGAAAAGGCCTCAAAATACTGCACAGCTGTATTGACTGTACTGTGTCCATGTGAAAGGCAAGCCAAGCTCACTTGCTCCTCTGTATGGTTCTCTAATATGTAAAAAGCAGCATGGACACTGCAACTAGAGACCTAAACTCAAAAAAAAATTAAGTCTCCTCTTTCACATTTCCTACTTGTTTTCTAGTGCATCTTCTGTTGCTTTGTACTGTTACTAACCCAAGTAAAGCAGCTGTTGCAAAGCCAAGTCCCAATCCTTTTTGTTAGATGTTTAGTGAATGTGAACTTCTAAGATCAGCTGATGAATGCTGTCCTGTGTTCTTTCCACTGGGAAAGGCAGAAAAACAGTAACTGCTAATCATGTCCACGAATTCATTCTACAAAAGCAAGCAACAAAGATGAGGTCAAGGTCTTTCCAATTAAAAAAAATAAAAATCAGCATTTCAAAGAAGGTGATTAAAATGGGACGTGACAAAAGACCAGAAATGGACACATATTCTGTTGTTGACATAAGGCATGTGAATCCCAGAGATGGCACAGTGCAGAGGGCCACGTGCACCCACTGGAGTCAGCCCTTGTCCCAGGGATGTGTCTTCTTCAGCCACAGCTTTCTATTTTCCAAGCACAAGACCAGTTCTTAATTATTTCCTTGCCCAAATTTATTATTGCTCCAGTCCAAGGGGTTCCAATGGTTCCTCAATGTAAGTCTTTTAAAAGGCATATGTATCACAAAGGCTTAGAAGTGAACTTCTTCATGTCTCCAAAAATTTCAAGTCCAGATTTGACATACATTGTCATTCCTATGGTCCTCCAAAAGACTATTTTTTTTCAAAACTTAAAGGCAGTGTTTGTTCACCATCCTGCATAGAATTTTTGCTTTTGCTACAGCGACATAGGTGTTTTCTCTGGATGAAAAAGGATTGAAATAAACCCCCTTCTGTGTAATCCTATATGTTTGTTATGATAAAAACCCACTAAAATTAAATTAAATTATCCTAAATTGCTCAATTAAACCAAATTACAAATAAAGAGCTTCATGGTGTACAGTTTTATGGTGAGGAAAAGTAATTCAAAATCTAGTCCTCTTTACAGGGACTTGAAAAGAATATTAAGAGAAAGAAAACTGACTTTCTGTTCTGAATATATTACTCTAGCACATATCTGGCCTCAATGAAGAGTGCACAGCTGGAAAAAAATAATGAGATCCTACATGATTCAAGCCAATTTTATTCCTCACTTACAAACATTTGAATGTACCACTGGACTGTGAAAATAATCAAGAATGAAAAACCCCAAAATGCTGTCCTAAACTGAACTGACTGGAAGTCTTGAGTTTGTCAGCAAGATAAAGCCTGGGACAACAGGGATTTATGATGTTTACAGACAGAGCCTTGAACACTCAAAATGAAGCCTGAAGAGAAGCTCCAAAGATTATTGGTTTTGCATAACACTGTCTTCATGTTTAAGTATTTTAATTGGGATGACCATTAGGAAGAAAATACTTCTGGCAAACAAAAAGAAATGACCAACTATTCATTGTATCCTGAATAAGCAAAGAACTGAAGTTCACTTTTGTCTTTAAGCTCTAGTAACTTGGTGATGCCCCTAAGTCCTTCACTGAAGCTGGAGCATCCTAGCACAGAGCTAGGGCAGATATATCCACTCTACATGTAATTCCATTTACAGATGAAAAAGAGCTATTAATAGAATTTTAAACCATATACTTTTCTGAGAACCAGACTCCAAGGTTTTCACTGAACTACAAAAGGCCAGGCAGTGAACAGAGCAGAGAGTCCCCTTTCCCTTCAAAGGGCTCTGGATCAGCCCTTCATGCATCACTGCAAACTTTCAGTTGAAATTCATCAGGAAGCCAAAGCGCAGAGATCTGCTGCCAGTGTGTGACAGGCTTCCATTTGTCACTGGGTCCAGAAATGAATAAAGCCAATTGCAAATCTTTAATTTAAGGGGAAAAAAAGCAGCATCAATCCACCAGGTTTTGTCTCATAGTACTCAAATGCTAGGAATGACGTAGAAGGGAAAATCTGGGGGGACGGAAGGGAATGAGTTTTCAAAGGAAAAATATAAGTTGAAGTTGGGCATAGCTCTGGAATCTTAGATGTGAATTCCAGTGAGAATAAGAGTTGAAAGCAAGAAATGAATCCTCAAAGATGAAAAATCAGTTCAGTTTAACATATGTCTACAGAATTCAGTACAGGACTTTTTAAACCAAAGGAATGCATCACATGAATATGAAACAGTCTCTCTTTTTTTCTATTGCAACAGTTATTAAATTAGTAGCAATGACACTTGCACAGTTTCTCATAGAAATGTTTTTCGTTGGAAAACTGGCCCATAGAAACATAAATTTTTCATGGGAACACACAGCTCTTCTGTGGCAGGAAAGTCTTCTCCTGTTAAACATGGAATTGCTTATCACAGACCAGAATGGACTTAAGCTCAGTGTCAAGGTGTCCAGAGAAGAGCAACGAGGCTGGTGAAGGGACTGGAGCACAAGTGCCATGAGGAGAGGCTGAGGGAGCTGGGGGTGTTCAGCCTGGACAAGAGGAGGCTCAGGGGAGACCTTCTCACCCTCTGCAACTCCCTGACAGGAGGTTGGAGTCAGGTGGGGGTTGGTCTCTTCTCCCAGGCAACCAGCAGCAGGACAAGAGGGCACAGACTCAAGTTCTGCCAGGGGAGGGTTAGGTTGGAGATTAGGAAGAGATTTTTTACAGAGAGAGTGATCAGACATTGGAATGTGCTGCCCAGGGAGGTGGTGGATTCACCATCCCTGGAGCTTTTCAAGATGAGACTGGATGTGGCACTTCGTGCCATGGTCTAGTGACCACAGTAGGGTTGGACTTGATGATTCTTGTAGGTCTTTTCCAACCTGATTGATTCTATGATTCTGTGACCTTCTGTGTGACATAGGGCCTGACTCCACAGTTACTCATTCGTCAGTCAAACACTTACTAACACTGTAAGAATAAGTATTGTCAGTGTGACACAGAATACCACTCAGTGTGTAAAAACATAAAATAATCAGCAAAAATAATCCTGTGGATTTACTATACTATATGCCCAATTTGATTATCTTTACTTCTGTTGCTAAAAAATAGAAGTGTCATCAAGATAAATTATTTTATGCACTCACTTTGTAGTACTTTGTGTTTCCTGAAGTATTAAATATAGTATGAACCTACATTCTGTGTTCTGCTGTGGTAGGCACCCAATATTATACAAATGTCTAAGACACAATACTTCCACCCTCCCCAGCTTCTAGCCAAAAAGATTCTACTTGAGCCCAAACATTACCAAATATTGTCTGGGGATTTTTATAGGCTTTGTTTAAAATAATAAGAGACAGAAAATCAAAAGGAAAAAAACTTCTTGGTGGTTAATGAAGTACTGGAAGGGAATTCCTGTTTCTTCAGGTTGCCAGATTCAGATTCCTATCCCTAAGAAAGCCTTCAAGCAGGTGCTATTCCCAGGATACAAGCTATTAATGATAATGTTGAACAGAACCAGGTGTGAAACAGGGTGTATCCCACTTTTGTCTTGCCAGTGAAACACAAGATGCCCACTGAGTTGACTTAAATGATTCACTGTGGATTTTTTTGCTGGATTTCCTCAGAAATTGTGCAGGAAAAACCCAAAACTTTGTCCAAATATCAGGGGTGTGGGTTTGTTTTTTTTTTTTTTTGCATGGAGCACTGATGCACTTTGCTATAAGATCCTGAAATTCAAACTATGACCAAAACAATAGTAAACTTCCCAACTCCACTGATTTGCCTGAAGCAATATTTATATGAAGTGATGAAATAGATTTTATAACTACGCATTGAGCCTCACTAAACACTTTTAAAGATCACTGACTTAATTCAATAGTGGAAACATGAGGATCCTACAAGGAAGTACAAGCACTTACCTCTTGATCACACATTGGTGCAAAAGTGTCTGTGTACTCTGCCAGGGTCATGTCATTCACCAAGTTTTTCACCTCTTCATCAAATGCAGAGTTAATAATCCCTTGCCTGTGAAATTCACCTTGCATCCTCATAATGAAGCTGTTCCTTTCCTTGCACTTTTGGGTGAGGCAAGCCAGCTTAGCCTGTGCAGCATTAACACACACACATTGATTTCACTCCCTGTTGACACTGCAAGATTATATTTTGTGTCTGATCTGTAATTTCACACGTTTTGACCCAAAGCTATAGATTGCATTCCTATGTTTCTAGGTCATTATGAGCCTCTGCACCTCACAAGAGCAATATGTGTGCACAGATAAACTGGATAGAGATGTTCCCTTTCCATGTGCAAGGTCTCCCCTTTTGACAGGCTGAAGAGTACCCATTGCAATGATGTCAGTGAGCCCTTGCTAAGGCTAAATCCCAGTCCCACACAGCTAAGTCAGGGGCAACGGCAGAAGACAGACACAGGTAGAGAAACCTGTAAGCAATGGGATACACCTTTGTGCATGTCCTGCATTGGCATTCAGGAAAACATCGTACCTTCAGAGGAGCCAATGTCAACTTTGCTTCAGACTTTCTCTTCTGAAGTTCTTTTTCCTGCAAGGTTGAAAAACATCCTGCATTAATTTATTCAAGAATCACTTTAAAATACTCCAGCAGTTCTTTGATATTTGTTTTAGACCTGACTCTGAGGCACACACTTTGTGTATTTGTGTCACTCTGTAACACAAACAAGATGAAGCAGTGTAAGGAGTTGGTTGTGTGCAGATAGGCCCTGGCACATAAACACTGCCCTACTAACATTAATGTTGGTCTTATGAATTAACAAAGGCTTTTGGATGGAACCTTATGTCAGTGAGGTTATTTCACCAAAGCAGCGGCACATAAAAGACTTGAGATCCTTCATGATGCACTCATGTTCTATTTACACTGTAAATCTTCCAAAACACACTCTGGGGGAAAATTTTACCTTTTCTTATCAATACTATGTTTTAAAATTAGAGAAACGAGGAGGGATTTTCTGAATGTGTATCCATGCTGAAAAGTAAACATCAACTTCCTACTCTGACAGTCAGTGCATGTCCTCTATTAGGTGAACCAGGATAAGCCAGATGACCTAGTCTGTACATTATTATTAAAATGTTTATTATCCATGGCAAACCTGCTTCCTGATTATGCAGAAAATATGCAATATTTTGCCAGGTAAAATCCATTTCCACCGTGAATCAATGCAGTATATTTTGACAATAAAGTACAGATTCTTTGCATTCATTTTGCCTGACAATTTGTATTTCTAGAAAGTCTACAGTAAATATATTATATGCATCACAAACAAAACTCCTTTATGAGAGCTCAGGTAAGCTAAAAGATGTCACATGGTCCTCAGCTAATAAATTGTGGGTTTGGGAAGAAATAGACAGGACAGGAGAAACATGTCTTTACATTGCACTAGCACTAGGGGAAAAAGAAAGAGCTGGCAGTGGGTCCCTGCACTGGGGACATTCAATTTTGGTGAGACAGGGAACAAAACATTTTGCTGATGCAATTGAACAATTAGGGCTTGTCTGTTTATATGGATAGCATGTCTTACCCTTCACCTATCTACCACCTGATAGGCACCATCCATCACTACAGACACCAGACACTACAAAACCATCTTACCACCACTGTTCTTCTAAGAGGTATCCTAATCAATGCCTGAGAGAAGTCACTAAGCCTCAGTACAGGTCTGGCTTAAAGCAAATGACAGCATGTGACCAGGCTAGGAAAAACAAACCAAAATAAACAAAACCCACCAACAAGCAAACAAACAAAAACCCCAACAAAACAAAACCCAAGATTGTAGAACAGTTAGTTTTACTGTAGAGAAGTAGGATGAAACTTGTTCCTAGTAGGGAGAAGACAATAATCTCTTGTATTTGAGAGTACAGGCAGAGGAGAGGCATGTTCTACACACTGTGTCAGGGTATGAAGAACAAAGAACACTATTGAGAAAATGCCATTTACAAGCTGTTTCAGAGTATGATGGGCAATTCCGATTTGGCTCATGTTGTAACCATCATCCCTTTTCAAAATACAGTTTCCAAGAAAATAGGAAACAAAATCTAAGGGAAAAAAGCTCTAGAAGGAATTTGTTTCCACCCAAGAGTTCAGTCGCTGTAGTCACACTGACAGCAGCAGCTCTGCTGTCACATAGTAAGACAGAAGCTTTGCAAATGTTAATGTCTGTACCTGCTCTGGTTAGCCAGAGGGAATATAATGCACAAGTGAAAAACTGCTTGTGTTAGTACACTTACATGAGAGTTCTCATCAGAATAACTATGGCAATGAATAAAAATCCAACACACCCGAACTGAAAATGTGTTAGTGAAACTCTTCATGTGTAACCCTAGCAGCTGGATCAAAAAAAGTTAGAAAAAACTCGACCAAAATTGTATCACTAGGTCACTGTTTCATAATCTGACATAGTGCAACAAGATAGTTGGGAATGCTATAAATCCTGACAATTTAAGCCAAGGAGGTGGCTCTGAAAAGAATTTCAGCATCACTGTGCCTGCATTACACTATGGGGATTAAAGCAGAGGCTGAACTTTTATAAGAGTCTACCATCTTTCCATAACATCAACCACACAGGCAGTTTACATCTTTTCCTGATTTCTCTGAAGTCAGAGGTACTTTAATATGCCTGGAAACCATTTAATTATCCTCAGACTCATTCCCAGGAAAGAAGACTATTTTGGTTCTGCCCTTTGAGAAGAAAGAAGTAGAATCTGAAGTCTAAGCTTACATTCAAGCACACAGAAAACAATTTTATGATACCTTTTCACATAGCTGAGCCTGAAGGCGTTCCACTTGATTCTGCAAGTTGTGAAACTGATTTTGTAATGCTGCCTGGTCCCTGAGCTGAGCTTTCAAGGTCAGCACTTGCTGCTGTAATCTCTTATCGGTTATTTTATTCACCTCTTTTTCCTGGGCATCTTTCGTGGTGTACACAGACTAGAGAGAAAAATACACATTTTCAAATTAGGTCTATAAAATAATGCAAATATTCTCAATCATGTTTTAGAGCACAAAACTTCTCCATCAAGATATGTACCTACCTTGTACATCAAAACCAAGGAAGCTGATATAAACTGTATTATTACAAACCTTCATAAACATATTAGCACAGGTAACTTGCCCTAATCTTAAAACTCTTTATAAGCAAGGAATACTTGACCCCCATGAGAGTGGATGTAGGATTGAGATTTCACATGCCTTCAAGGTAAGTATTGTGTTATAATAATTTAATATCTGGGAAAACTGGGGCACACACATATGAAGTGATTAACCTGTGCTCACAGTGAGTAAGAAGATAACTCAAAGATTCCCAGTCTCCTGCTCCAACAAGGAGCTGTATAATACACCTCTTATTTTTCTACATGTATTTGTCTCCGAGAGCAAATTCTGCTCTCCCAGTTATATTTTTGTGTTGGAAGATTATTAACAAAACTAATCAGATTTTCAGTATAATTGTAAAAAAAAATTTAAAATAAAATATTAGTTACACTGAAATTTAGTAATAGTGGTACAGAACAAGTAGAAAGAGAAGCTTCTGAATTTAACTCCTCCTCCCCCACTCTCCCATTTTTTCCTTTGCAATTTCATGCACTTAGATTGAAAGGATTAGTGACAGCTTTAGATTGATGGTCAGCATCATAAGGTCAGTTTCTAGGAGTGACACTGGCAGATTAAGCATATAGATTAAGAATGAGAAAAATGAGGGTGAAAAAAGTCTCCTGACAAACATTTATGCTATTAGAAACTTCTACTAAAACAAATACTGAGTTGATACACACAGCTGGTCAAGATTTCTGATAACACAATATATGAGCAAGTCTAAAAGATTAAGCTAAAAATTCTAGTCAGACCTGTAATACACTGGTAAAATTGTGTAACTTTCTGACAAAATCGGCAGGAAGTTGGTTTGACTTTAATGCTTAAAAACATAGATACAAATGAGAGAAGAGCTAATTCTTAGATGTGATGCACATCACCACAATTAAATTTTCCCTGGTTTTCTGGCAGCCCTTCTGGCTTAGACACCCTTGCTGACTGCAACACACCGAAGACATTGTTATATAGGAAACAGCAAACTGAAGTGATACACCACAACACTTTGCCTGCAACACATCACTGCAAACACTGGTAAAAACAGAGATATGGCATTTTCATACTGTTCTTCCTAAGGTATCAAGTCTGTGCATGGCACTCAAGCAGGTCGAGCTTGCTTTGTACCAAACTTTTTGGCTCCCTCTTGCGTTAAGAGAACAATAGGAACTGCTGGACACATCAAGGTCGATTAGACCAGAGCTGCAGTGACAAAAGCCTGAGGATGAGTCTGAGACATGATATTTTCTTCATCTTTATCCCACACAAAAAGGATGTTAAATACAAAATGGAACCACTCCCTGACTGAAGACACTTAAGGGAAAAAGAGGTGTGGAAGTGAAAAAAAAATCACCTGAAGATTAAAATGCAGAGAAAAGTTCCCTCTCTCCTTTTGCATTTTGCTGACCTGCTAGCACTTTTTCTGTAGTTTCAAAACACAAATGAGGCATACAAGATTTATGCATGGTCACTCTGTCAGATGTCCCAGTTAGCAGTAAGCATGGATTGTGTGGTCAAGGTCCAGAAGGGTGAAAGACCCAGCAGGTGAGACTGGGATATAACCAAAGGACAGCTAAGCCCAAAACATAGCATTAAACACACTGCATTCTTGTAAAACCTGGCAAGATTACTAGTCTTTGAAGCTGGTGCCTGAACATTAAAAATGAGAACAATATCTTCCTCTTCCTGTGTGTGCTGTGTTTATCTGAAAGCTCAATGAAAAAAATTGGGAAGGAATCTGATGTTTTGGCTACACACCATGACAGGCAGCAGGGGTTCACTGGGGAAGCCTGGCACTTTATTTCCTTTATTCACTGTCTGAATTTCATGCAAAATTCTTGTATTCATTTGTAAAGCTGTAAATAGTACCCTGCTCCCTTCCAGCTCACTTACTTATTTCTTCTACATGCAGCCACAGCATTGTGGTTCAGAAGGTCATCTCAACAGCCTAGAAAACTTCCCCAAATACTCTTATGCTAAATGCTATTTCATCTGTTAGCAACATCAGTGAAACAGGGTCCTAGCAGTAAGCTTGAAATATATTATCTTAGCTCTCTTTCACTTGCAATGAATAATATCATGACAGCCTTTTGGAGTCTCAGGTGAGAACTAGGATCCCTGAGCATCCCAGTGTAGAACATAAGATCTGTAGAAAGATCTAAAAGACATAAAATACAGCATATCTCAAGACATTGGGTTCTAGGCCAGGAGTGTTCACATCTTCACTTCTTTCAGACATTGCAGACAGAGCTCTTCCAGTTTAGAAGTTTAGAACAAAAAAAATCATAAATGACTGTGATTTACTGTATAAGAGTTTACTAAGAACTTTGATGAGTGAAAACCACTATCAGACAAGGGTGAGAAGTAACTGAAAGCAAAAACAGGATCACCAGATATAAAACTACCCTCGGGAAGTAAAATAATGCTAGAAAAGTAGACCATGATCTTATTTTTTTTTTTTTCAAAAACTTTCCTTTTTTTATAATCTAGAAATTTTCTTTTTTTTTTTCCCAAAACTTTCCTTTTTTTATAATCTAGAAAAACTTAGGTCATATTTTAATGATTTCACACAAACTCACTATCAACAGCTTGAAGTATATCAGAAAGTTCATTTTAAAAGAGAATTATTGCAATAAAGTCACAACCTTTGTCAAAATATCACTCCTCTATTTTCTACCATGCCATTTGCTAAATTGTGCCAATAAAATCAATATCCTTTCGTTAAGGCATAATGGACTTGAGTCATGCAGATAATTAGTTCTACCATCAAATAGTGCAACTGAAGGATAAACCCAGTTCTGTGATGTACATGTACTGCATCTTTAACCCTGGCATGAGATGGGTTTTCAACAATCTGACATTAACCCTACAGCAAGTAATTCAGCCAGATGAAGAAGTCAGATCCAAATCCAACAACATTGCAATATTGCATCAATATATACTATTGGTCAATAAACACTAACTTGAAAACTAATTATTGGAGGGATTTAAAAGGGGATTTTATTTTTTTTTTCAGAGAAAGGCAAACCTGCACTTCTTCCAGTGTAAAAGCATTCTGACAGGGTTGTTGAATTTTACTTAAACCTGCACTTTTTCCAGTGTAAAAACATTCTGACAGGGTTGTTGAATTTTACTGCCATGTGTGCCATAGAACTAATTAACACCTTAATTCATTGACCAATATAATTAACAATAATTGCCCCAGAACAAGAGTCATCCTAAAAAAAGAAGTGAGGTTTATAACATCAATGCAGAGCCCAGACTTTGAACTATCCTCTAGACAAATGGTCTACCCTGTATAATACCTGATTTCTTTCAAGTTTATAGCTCAAATGGCTCTAGGAGCTCTACACTTTCTTCAAATCTATTGCATAATGGGTGTTTCCACACACCCTCCCAAGGAACATGCTTTTCTCCATTCCATTTACACACATACCATTAATTTACGGTGCTGCTTTCCCAGCATTTTGTCCTCAGCTTCTTGCTTAAGGTTGTATAACTCTGACAGAGCCTGTGTCAAACGAGTTTTGATTTCTTCATACCTTGTTTCAGCAAAACCAAGTTCTCTGTACCACTTTTGAGCCTAACAGGAAGAATAAAAAAAAGCAAAATTGCTGAGTGTAGTTAGCCCAGCAGCAGTATCAATTTTCAGTACCATATTACAACCATGGATTTGATTTCCACATCTTAACTTTTAAATCGTTATCAGTTGATTAAAGTATATGGAACTGTACAGTATACTACAGACATAAGAAATGAATACAACTCTAAAAGAAATTCTTCTAAAATCATATCTCACTAGAGCTATGCAGAAAACAATGTTCAAATTTATTTCTAAATTTGAAGGTACTGTGAGTATTCTGAATAAACCTAAACAAAGCAGCCACTTAAGAAAACATGAGAGAAAAAAAATTTACTCCTCAGAATTACATCGGAGTAGAAGGTTACCTCTTTTTTTGATTTTTCTAATTCCTTTTGCTGTATTTTTAGTTCCTCTTTTGCCTTTTCAACTTCCTCTTTCATCATACTGTAGCTTTCAAATGTGCTGCCCTGGACAGATGACAGAAAGATGTGACTCTTCTTACCCATACAAAACAGCACACAGTTGTTTATAGAACAATATATGGTATCCTCTTAAATTACTAAAAAGATTTGCATAAAATCAAGGTATCAGATATAAATACTTCCCTGATGATTATTCTCAACTGAAGCCATTGAGAGCAGCCCTTCACAGAAGAACTTGGAGATGATGGTTGATGAAACACTCAACATGACCTGGCAGTGTGCAGTAGCAGCCCAGAAAGCCAATTGAATGCTGGGCTGCATCCAAAGCAGTGTGGGCAGCAGGTTGAAGGGGAAAATTCTCCCCCTCTACTCTTCTCCTGTGACACCCCATCTGGAATACTGCACACAGTGTCCCCAATGTAAGAAGGACATGGAACTGTTGGAGCAAGGCCAGAGGAGGCCATGAAGTCGATAAGAGGACTGGAGCATCTCCCCTGTGAGCACAGGCTGAGGGAGTTGGGGCTGTTCAGCCTGGAGAAGAGAAGGTTGTGTGGAGAGCTCAGAGCACCTTCCAGGAGCTGAAGGGGCTCCAGGGAAGCTGCAGAGGGATCTGTGTTAGGAGCTGCAGGGACAGGACAAGGAGCAATGGGTACAAATTGAAAGAGGGGAAATTTAGGTTAGATATTAGGAAACAGTTTTTTCCTGTGAGGATGGTGAGACACTCGAACAGGTTGCTCAGAGATGTAGTAGATGTTCCAACCCTGGCAGTGTTCAGAGCCAGGTTGGATGAGCCTTGAGCAACCTGCTCTGGTGGGAGGTGTCCCTGCCCAGGGCAGGGGGTTGGGACTAGGCAATCTCTAAGATCCATTCCAACCCCTTAACATGCAGTGATATTATGATAATAATTCTGCATTTACACATCCATAGTAATCTCCACAGAAATTCACTGTGGTGTAAGGTACATGACTACAGAGGATAAATATATTCAAGATAAAAAAATTTAGACCCTATCAGAAGAAAGTTCAAGATAACAAAAAAAATTTAGACCCTATCAGAAGAAAATTTAGGAACATGTACACACTTTTCACAGTCATGATTTTTTCACCACTATAACAGAAGTTTTCTTCTTCTGTAGATGTAAAAGCTTTTTGCAAAAGCTTCTGCTCTTGCAATGCACACTTTTCACAAAGTCATAATTTTTTCACCACTGTAACAGAAGTTTTCTTCTTCTGTAGAAGTAAAAGGTTTTTGCAAAAGCTTCTGCTCTTGCAATAAGATAACTAATTTTTAAAATGCCTGAACAATGTACTCTTTTATTTTTAACTTTGTAGCTTGGTGTATGACTTTAAAATTCTCTAATACAACATTTAGAAAAAAAACCTCTGTCATTTTGCCTTCTGTTTCAGAGTTAACTCTAGCACCTCATATCTCCAGCACGTGGAAGGTTTCAACATTTTCTGCATTACAAAGTTAATTCAGCTTTGTCCTCCAAATGACATTTATATCTCGCCCTTTCTTTAGAACATCCTGCTTGATAACATTCCTTACTGTTATTATTTACCTCTTTCCCAGGGAAATAGTTTGAAGGATCTGTAACCAGAACCCTTTCTTCAGTTTGTGTTACACTAGATGCTGTTTCAGTTTTCTTTGGCTTGAGACCATGTTGTTGACTTTCCTCTTTTAGTTTAACTATCTTTTTGTTTGTTCCCAAACCTTTATCTCTTCTCAACTCTTCATAGGTGAAACCCAAAGAAGACATCAATTCTTTCAATTTGTTATTTTCCAAAACAAAGTTTGCATTTGCTTTCTGAAACTCATCAAGCTGTTCTGAAGTTTCTTTCTTGATTCTGTCTATCTCTTTTTTCAGTAAACATTTTTCCTCCTGTAAATCAGAAATGGTTTGATAACAGCTGGTTTTGCAGTCTTGGAGTTCTGAAACCAAGGTCCTGTATTTGTCTTGCTCATACTGTATCTCTGCCAAATGTCCCAATAAAATTTCTTTTTCACCTTCTGAAAGGGCTATTCTTTGCAAATTTCCCTCTCTCTCCTGTATTAATTCATTATATTTTGCTACATAGTTTTCCTTGTCTTGTAGCAATTTAGCTATTTCTTTGAAACATCTGCTTCTTTCTTCTTTTAGGTCAGAAAGCAGCTGGAAATATCTCATTTTCCTTCTATTCAGGGATAGAACACTCCTGGGAAGTTTATTTGTTGCAATTGTCAATGAGTCTTTCTCAGAACTCCTATTTTTCTCTTCAACACATGAGAGGTTCTTAGAAAAAGTTTCAACTAAAAATGATCCTGGGTTCGTGGTGTTTTCTTCTGATAAGTCATCATAACATCCACCAGCAACCTCCTTCTCATTAAGTAAGTTTTGGAATGAAACAACATTAGCTTCATCTACTGCTAATATGTATTGAAAATATGCATCCATCTCCTCTTCCAGGGCGCACATCATCTGAGCATATCTCTCATTCTCCTCTTGTAATAAACAGACCTTTTTTGAGTAACTTTCATTCTCTTGCATCAGTAGAAATATATTCTGAGAACACTCAGCCACTGCCTTTTCCAGTACAGATATTTTCACGTTGTGTTCATTACTGGCTTCCAGTGGTAGTAGATGATGGAAACACTCATAAGAATTGCTTCCAGGCAGGAACAGCTTGCTCAAGCACACAGCCCTCTCCAGCATAGGAAACAGTAAGGTTAGTGGATACCTCCCTTCACCTGACCAAAAAAAATTCTGAGAGTATGCACATTGCATGTTTTCAGCAGCTCTATTTTGACAGGAGAAATTCTTCTTGTTTGCTTTGCATAGTTTCAAGGTCTGGTCTTTCTTGTCTTTCAGGCCAATATTGCTGGAGGGGTTTGTTTGGTGAGCTGGTTTCTGACCCTGCTCTCCTTCCTCTTCCATTTCAATCATGTTTTCTCCATTATATCTGCTATACACATCAGAGATGCAGTTTTCTGAGATGTTTTCTTCTTTCTCCATTACTTCAGGACTCCCTTCAAAACGCTTCCTTAGGTCTTTGAAATCAACAGATAAACTTTGCACATCCTGTGTGCTACTCAGGCTCTCTTTTGCATCCATTCCTTGCTTCCCAGGGCTGTGCAATTCGTTTCTATATAAAACTTTAGAATTTTCCTCAAGAACACAGGTCACCTGTTGTGGTTGGGCTTTCTCATTCTGCATTTCTTCTGCTTTAGCTCTCCCTTGAAAGATTTTTTGGTGATACTTTTCATCATCAATAACTTTATCCAGACATTCATTTTTACTTATGCTTTTTGGCAGAATTTGCTTGTTTTCCCTATGTTTTTCCATGTTGTAGTTTTCCAGAGATGATGTGAAAATTTCAGTCACAGTGGAAGGCACCTTTCCACAAAGAAGTGCAGGAGCTTTGTCATAAAATCCTCCTTCTGAAACAATGCAGAGGCCATCAGACAGAAGATTAATATTTGCCTCACAGAAACTCAGACTCCTTACTCTCTTCACAGTGGTGACAGCTGATTTGTGGCAGCTTCCAGGTTCAAACAAGATACACTGGAACTTATTCCTCAGCAAGGCTTCAACCACAGAATCAGGGAATGTCTCTACTGGTAGAGTTATAGCTTGCTCCTTCAAGAGAAAAAAGGTTTCTTCATCTTTGGTTTCCTTACTTGTCTCATTGTCAGATAACTTCTCAGAGCAAGGGGGAAGAAGTCCTGCTGCATGATAACTTGGGGTACACCTGAACAAAGAGAAACTCTCTTCTAGAGCACCTGCCCTCTCTGTTCCAAGGGTGACCTGGTAACAGCAAATGAGAAATGTTTCAAACTGAAAAATGTAAGCTATGTTGCCAATCACTTTTTTTATACTTCATCAAGAAACCACTTGATTAAAGATAAAGATAAAATATTTCCATACAAAGAGTTTTAAAAATAAGCTATGTTGCTAATCACTTTTTTTATACTTCATCAATAAACCACTTGATTAAAGATAAAGATCAAATATTTCCATACAAAGAGTTTTAAAATTATTTAAAGATTTGCAATGAGAGTAGTAAGTAAACCATTTTCTTAGTGCACACCTGTATTCATCTTGGATAGCATTTGTAGTAGCTATGATTTAAAGTTACTCTTATATTCACCTTTAAATACACCAGCTCTTTATTTTATCTCAAATTTCACATACTGATGGTGCACAAAGATTGTAAGAATAGCAGTAACTTTTCTTCTCACCTGCTCCATCTCAACTAGACCAGCAACTGCCACAAAGGCACTGGAACTGCATTCCCAAACTAGTAGAAATTCTTCTGGTAGCTCCTCCATCTGCTTTAGTCCATCACAACTACATCCTGGTGCTCCTGTAATGGTAAAGCACTAGACAAATGTAACGTTCCTCCCAGATAGTTACATAAAAAACCAAACCTTAACACATCTGACCAGATGATTTGAACAGAAAAATATTTTAGTGAGAATATACTCAAAATTACCTTCTCTACCAGCAGCATGCATCACTAATGATGTAGACATAAGCACAACATCAAACAAGAAAACAAACTTCAGAAGGAAACATAACTATTGAGCTCTAAAATAAGGTGTATTTGGGGGTTGGCCTTCCCAGTTCTCAAAGCATTTGAAAATGGAAAATACATCTTTTTACATGGGTAGGTGAAAATTTATGGGTTAAACTTAGAGGTTAAAATCCTTTAGTGCAGGTCTGCATTTGCATACACTGAAATCTGTTACAAAAATTCTCACTGGTTTATGTTGAAAGAATTTACCTGATACAATTTTCCAAGATCAGAGCTTTCACGTCGTTTGGTCTGAAAAGCAAATCTGACTGCAGCACAGCATTCCCAAACACTATATTTCATCCAGGGCATGCAAACTATCCCCTCATCTTTGCAGTTTCTTGAAAATTCTAGGATTTCTTGGAAAAGCTCCTATATGAATACTAGTATCTTACTGATGACAAGCTGTTTTTTCATCTTCCCAAGATACAGGGATACAGATTAGGAGATTTCTTGAAGGTTTTACACCATCTAAGTCATGCACACCCCATGAATGAAATAATCTTCACTTTAATTGCACAGAAGTGAAAGCAAAAATTCCAATTTGTTTACATACCATACTCTTCAGCATGTAGCAGCACAGCTGGGGTTTGAATAGCTCTGCCCCTGAGTGAATCCAAGACTACTCTCCTTTGCAGATGTTGAACTTCATTCAGAATTATATCTCCATTCTTGAAGGGAAAAAGAGAAGGACAAGAAAAACCCCAAATACTATACATATATTGTGCTTGTGATATGAAAAACAGGCACATAAATTTCCTTTGCTATTTTACATTCAAAAGGCCCATTATTTCATTACAATCGTTTCATACAATTTTCTCATTGCAACATTTTCTACTAAATGTCATGGCTTTAAACTTCCCTCTAGTGTTTCCTTCACATTTTGCAAAGAGGGAAGAAAAGCTAAGGCATAAGCATGTAATATGACAGATCACAGGTGGAACACCATCAGAACAGTGACTAAGTTATATGCTCATGAACAAAAAGAAAGGAAAATCCAATCAAGTAGGGAATGAGACTAATAGTTCAATGCCCAGGTACAAAGACAATCGTTCCTAGGTTGGAAGAACTCACAGTAGAATAATCATTTCAAACAAAATTTTCTTTTTTTTCCATTGATAATTTCATTATAAATTTCCTATTCTTTTCTTGACATTTATCTTGTCTCCTCGATTGAATTTGGAATGATGCAAAGCAGATACTCTTATTGCTTGATACACAGCAGGTCACATTTCACATGCACTGTGTTCATTTTCAGTGAACAGAAGACTCAGGTTAGACTTTCTCAACAAAACATATAATTGAGATGGTAACCAAAACAGATACAGCACAGAAACCAATTCAACATAGGCATTTTTGTTTTCCTGCACTGCTCTGCATCAAATGCCAGTGGAAAACAAACCTGGTCCCTTTGGGCTGAGCTGCAGCTTTAAAATTATGTGTGGAGAGGAAAGGCAATGACTTCCAAGTCTTCAGTTTGTACTGAGTCAGAAAGGGGCACTGGTTTTCCCAGGATCACCTGTGAGAATAATTTTTATTTCAACCAAGTCAGTTGCCCCATTATTGTTACTGTGCACACTGAAGTGGAAACCACAAGACTTCCAAGATTTTTTCCTTTATTTCCTCAGTAATATTGAATCATAGAATCATAGAATGGTTTGAGTTGGAAGGTACCTTAAAGATCACCTAGTTCCAATCCCTCTGTCACAGTCAGGGACACCTTCCCCTAAACCAGGTTGCTCAGGCCCACAACCAACCTGGCCTTGAACATTCCAAGGGATAGGGCAACCACAACTTCTCTGGGCAACCTGTTTGTAACTTATTCCAATTCACTGAAACACACTCATTCCTTTCCTGCACGTTTTCCTTTATTTCTTCCCATATATCAGCTCTTTACTGATATATGGGTACTGTCAAAAGGTTACACAAGGATAGGTGAAAGACACAATCTTGGATAGCAGAACATCTCACTGTGAAATGAAGAGCTCAGCTGTCATGTGAAAGCTGTAGAAAGGTGCACTGCTTGGTGTTTCATACTTTGCCTACACCTTCAACAGATCCCTAAAACTCACATCTAGAAATTGTCTGGTAAGTCAGGACACAGCCACATGGTACCAGCTGCTTTTTTTTTTTTTTTTTTTGTGCATTTTTAACTAAGGCATAGGCTGCAACTGAAATATTGCAGGCAGGATTTTGATATTAAGTTTGGAAAGTCAAATTTTCAACAAGATTTATGTGACCACACCCCTCCATGAGATGCAGTTCACCTCTTGGGGATCAATCTAATTGGATCTCAAATTATTAAACGAAGATGCAGTAGTGACTAAGGCCAATCTCTGAGAATGTGCTTCGCATTGGAATGACATGGCATTCACTGAGAAATCTCATACCATGTGTATTTCACAGGAGTCTGATAAGCCTGTCTTCACAAACTACTTTTTCTTCCTGACTGTGAAATAGGCAAATGATCCCATTCACTCTTTCACTGAAAAATGTTATACAAGCAGTTTTCTAGGAAAGTAACAGCATGAAAATCTTTCTTGTATTGTGCACAATTTCTCATATTTATAGCTGCTGTTGGAGCATGATGAGCTCAAATAGGAATTTTCTTGTAATGATTTTGGCTTAAATCCTACAAGACCAAGGTAATGAGATTAAGAAATTCTATTTTAATAGGTGCTGGTAAAACTCCAGATAAGGGGGGAAAGCACTCTACAGTTTTATGGTACAACACCAGATGTCTCCCTCCTCCTTTTATCATAGATATTGAATTCCCTGCTATCCCAAGTAATTTCCTGTTAGAAAAATCCAAGTGTACTAGTAGCAGTACAAAAAGAGGAGGGAAAGACAACCAGTCCTGCAGAAGGCACAAGATTTGATGCTGCTGATGCCATACACAGCATTTAAGGAACACTACCTACTCTGCAGCACACCAAATAAACACAAATTATGGCCTGTTCATTTATACCAAAGACTGGGCAACTGATACTCTCTAACCTCCTACAATAACACAGATGTAAGAAATGGTTAGAAAACTTTGCAGAGAGGAAGAATAACCTTTTATTAGAGTGCAGCATAGAAGGAAAGAGATCTGACCCTGTTTCTTCTTGGATCTCAGGCAATTAGTTGATGTATCTTGTTTTCACACTATTACATAACTCATAATTTATTGTCTCCTTTTCTCAGTGTTATCAAACCAATAGTAATTCTTCACTACTTCTCTGTCTCTGAAATCCCTCACTCCTGATTTTAGCTATGGTCCCCTCATAGTGCATTTGTTTGTTGTACCTGTTTACAACTCAGTACAAGTCCCTCTAAAAGTATCCTGAAATATTTCTAAACTTTATTCTTCATTTCCAAGAAAAAACAAATACACTAGTTAAAGTAACTATAGCAATATTCATGGTAAGTAGTCAGTCCTTCTACCACCTTGGGGCAGATGTGGAGACACGTGGTGAGGCACAGCTTCTGAGCATCTCACAAAGGTCACTCATGTGCTGCCAGTTACTGCAGGATGATCTTACCACTCTTTCACACACACAAAGACAACCTCCTGGAGCTCCCAGCTTTGGGACTGTAGAACCACTCATGGTTCAAAATCACCATGCCTGCAAAGGTGCATTCAATTACCAGGTTTAAAAATTTGTCTTTATTTCCTCTAGCTTTTATGGATAAAAGATCCTCTCTAGCTTCTCCCAGTTCTGGAAGTACTCACAGTCTGACTGTCCTCCTGTACAAAAGGGTTTTTGTTCATGCTCATTACCTCTTGGTTAACTGCAGTTAAAACCAGGAGAGTTCTTGGGATATCAGGTCACAATCTGAATGAAGTGAGCTGAGTGTGAGGCTTAGCTGATCTCACTTAATTTACCAAATTCTCAGAACAAAAATAGCCTCCACCTCAATGCATAAAGAATAAAACTTTGTTTGAGTCCACTCTGTGAAAAGAAATGTTCCTTGTCAGCAAAATGAATTGGCAGAAGCTGAATGTCATATTAGAGCATACACAGAGCTTTCCCATACAGTGCTGGGGTGAAGGGCCTGAAGCAAACAAGTCCTATTCAGTGTATTCAGGGCATATCACAATGCTACAGAGCTGCAAACCATTGAATATCTCAGCTTGCTCCCAGTCATGAACACTGTATCCATCTTCCCTTGTTTACCATCATCCACAAAATCTCATAGACAAGATTTATTGTCATCTGTGCCTTTTGCTTCAGCATTTGGGCATGAATAACATGCAGAAACTCATCCAACCATACGTGTACTCCTGCACTGAATGGTGTCAAGACAGAGGTCTCAGAAGTTCTTCTGGCCTCTACTAGTGTCAACTAAGAACTTTTTCCATGAGAAAAGCATTTCAAGACTTAAGGAGAAAAGGTTTGTGCAGTGACCTCAATGCACACCTAATAAAAGCACTGATGCAATGAAGCTCCAGCTACTGATTCCAGTGGGTGTGAACGAGATGCTGTGAAATCCTAATGCATAAACAGAAACAAAGCAAAAAGAATTCAAAAAGGATAAAGTCTCACACTTACATCTTGATTGCACATCTAATGATAAGGATAATGCAGGGTGATACAAAGATAAAAATTAATTATATTTCGCCTTATTTTTATTTACCAGTTGACTTACCAGGTCACCACTCTTGAATTGCACATCTAGTGATAAGGATAATCCAGGGTGATATAAAGATAAAAACTAATTATATTTCGCCTTAATTTTACTTAACAGTTGACTTACCAGGTCACCACTCTTGTCTCTATTCTCCAGTCTTCTAAGTCGTGAGTCTTTTTCTTTCTTCTTTTTAAACTTCACTGTTCCTCGATCTTTTAAAGTCCTGTTTTCATCCAAAAGCTCTTGCATTTTTTCCTGTAGTTTGATTTCAGACAGTTTCAAACTACAGACATGATGGTAAGATTCTTCCAATTTTGTTCTGAGAAAGTCTTCAGTATCCTGAGAGCACTTTAGTTCAGTCAGCATGTCTTCCCATTCTCTTCTGTTGTCCTCCTCTTTTTCCCTTAAGAGCTTTAGATTTTGCTGAAGTGCCTTGAGGTGGCTTTTCACATCACACTCCACATCTTCAATACAAGCTTTCCATTCCATTACTTCCACATCAGGGTGTTTGTGGCCCTGAGTCCGACTGAATGCTGATTCCAGCTTCTGCTGGAGATGCTGCACAACTCCCTCTTCTAACTCTGATGTCAAAAGAACAATATGGTCACGAAGATCTAGAATTTGCTTTTCCAGCCTAGATACTTCACCCCAAAGGTAACATTCCCTTTTTCTCAGCGCTGCTGTCTGTTGTCTCTGCCTTCGTTTGTAGAGCTCAAAATATTCTGACTGCCTTTTAATTTCATCTTCTTTTGCCTTCAGCTGCTCCTGAAGCCAATGCAATTTTTCCTTTTGCTTCTTCTCGGACTTCTTTTGGTTTTCAGCCTGTAATTGCAGTGAGTAGTATAGTTAACATCTTGATACTAAATCTCTTTCTCCCTTATAATTTTTCTTAATTTAGTGATGATTCCACCCTTGTTTTCTCAAAACTCAGGAATTTTTTTAAGTCAGTAAATTCTGCATTTAGAGCAAAACTAACCTGTTTTGGCACTTCAGCCATCACTGACACATCTCAGTAGGAAACAAACAAAACACAAACTCACCCACATGTGCTACTACTATACAAAATACAGGAGCTTTTTAAACACCCTTTTTTGCATGTTTTACAGCACATATGAAATCAAAATAAACGTTTGAACTGGAATTCATACATCCAGCTCTGATCTATGCAGTAACAGAACCTTAATGTTGACAGTACTGTAGCACTGAGGTGTTACAGGCAGAGAAGCTGTGGTTCTGTTACAGAAAACAGGACATGCACTTTCCAGATAACAAAGCTTTTGCCCTTTGCCCTTCACCATACCTGTCATCTGCCAGATCCTCTCCTGAAAAAGGAGAAAAGGAGCAGAAGTTTTTTGAAACAGTTTGAGAAAGACTTTGGTATTTTCATTTGCACTACAGTGTGTTTGAACACAGAGACACAGAGGTGAAAGACGTCAATGAAAAGCAGAGGAGGCTTTCATGAGTCCCATGCTGCTCCTGCTTGGAGCAGAGTAAGAACCACCAGTATCACAGGGACATTGCAGCAACTTTGAAGCAAGACTGAAGGCCCAGAGACACAAAGACATGACTTTATTTCTTCAGGCACTTCTTTAGATCAGTCATTTTGATTTTCAGTACTTTCCTGTCTGAAGTATTCACTGGCAAGAACTGGTCAGAAGGAACACTAAACCGAAATGTCATGCAAAGTCAGGTAGATGTGAGCCAATACTTTGTTTGGTTAACCCTAGATGGGAATATGTGCATCCATAAGCTTCTTGAGCCTTGAAAAATACACTTTTCATTAAAAAAGGAAAGACATTCTTATGAGTCTTGCCACATGGTACTAGTGTCCTGTCAGAGGATTCAACTTTGATCTAAAAAGCTGAGAAAATGATAAACAGAATCAAAAGATGTTGTTTCACGGAAGACTGAACCTGAAAAGCTTTCATTCCTTCTCCATCTTCATAGATCCATCCAATGAGCTGTACAAACTGGCTGAAAGTGCCTGTATGGGGTTGGAAAGATTAAGTCTGATCTAAGGAGAAGGAGTAAACTGAGTGGCTTCTGGGGAGAAAGAAGCAAGGGGGAGTATCTATTTCAAAGATCAAGGACCTGAATGAGAGAAATAATGGCAGTGCTGTCCAAACCAATTAAGAAATAAAAGGTGGAGGGAAAAAAACCCAACCCAAAAGTTGTTCTGATGCTTCTGGTTGTAGGTAAAGAGAAAACCTGAGATAATTTATTGCTTAAAAACAGAGGTCACTGGAGATGAGGTTGATTTATAAATTACTACCACAAAGAGAAGATTAACGAGGTCATTTGAAACAATATCCTCCTCACCAAAGTGATCAGGTCCTCCCAAATGTCTCGAAGTTTCCCCTTAACACGTGCATTGACATTTTCAATGTGGTGCAACTTCACGTTGAGTTGATCAATCATCACAAGAAGTGTTTTGTGTGACAGCTCCAGCTCTTTCATCCTGTGATAGTGAGAATGAAGATTTTTGCTAAGTAAATACCACAGTACATTTCCAGAGGGATAAACAGTCATCAGCAATGCATCAATTTACCATTGCTTTGCAATTTGCCTCCCAAAAATAAATTAGTGTCAAATTTATGCCATTTATATTTTCTGTCCTTTGAAAGTATTTGACTTTAGAACAGTGCAGTTGCAGTCTACCAAAGCCTTACTATCCTAGTCAAATGTATAATTAATGCTTAATGGCACCTTCATCTACTGTAATGATAAGCATTAACGTACTAATCTAGATGGAGCTTTCTCAAATAAGGAAATTCTTTTGCACCACAAAATTCCAAATTAACTCCTCTTTTAAAAGGAAAGTGATAAACTTCACAAACAGAATTTACACCTGATGAATATTTAAGAATGAAACATCCTGAGAAAGCCGTTTGGTTTTTTTACAACAAGATTTTAGACCATGCTGTAAATGGTATTTAAACAACAATTCTCAAGAAAATGAATATTGCATTTCTATTCTGACAGCTACACAAAACACTTTTATACAGGCATCTTCTAAAAACACAAATTCTTTCATTTCGCTGGTTTTGCATGCATCATTTGACACGCAGTACACAGGGCAAAGAAGAGTACATTTGTCCCATCACAATAAATTTGAATGCAAAACCCCCTTTTATTTACCTATTTCTTAGGATAGAATCTGACTCCATGTAGTCCTCTAGAATACTTTTCAGGTTTTGCTTGGACTTTTCCAGCTCTTTTATTCTGAGGTTCAAATTCTCTTCTCCAGATCTCTTTACTTTTTCATCAGGTGTGTTTCCATCTTCTAATACCTGCAATATCCAGGAAGCAGCAATTTTAACACTGAAGTTCAGGACATCAAATCCTTCATTTCTGGGCACTCTAACACAGTAACAAAACTTTTGTTCTCTTCCAGATGAAGGATCCATGATGAAAAAAAAACCCCAAATTATTAGGTCCTTAATGTACTGCAGTCTAAGCAGTAGTAGGTTTCCAAGCCTCTGATGATCAAATGAACAGTCCTTCTAGATTCTGAACACATTTATTATTTATGAGAAAGTCTCATTTCATTAGCCCCGTTAGCATGTATGAAAGGACTTACCCTTCACAACATGAGATCCCCATAAAAGATTCAGTTAGACTAATTAATGAAGGAATTAGGCATCAAAGTTTCGCAAAGAGAATTATTTTCTACTAATTAGGGGAGTTCATAAAACTGAGTATGTTTATTTTGGATAAATGTGTGACATTATTGTTTCAAGACAGAAGATGAAGAAATAGGATATCTCCTATTCAAAAGGCAATCTATGACTATTTCTGAGAGAACATTCAGTATGTTTACTTAACTGGCATTCTGGAATTCTGCATGCAATATTTTACCTATATCTGCTTCACCTTTGACAGGTTATGAAACCATGTCTGAAAGGAATTTTCAAATTTGGGCTTGAGAAGGTAAGCTAAGTTTGGTTCTTTTCTTTTGCCTCTTTTAGCAACAGCTCTAAAACTTCTTCAGCCTGAGTTCACCTTCATTTACAGAAACTCAGTTCTGTAAGTATATTCCTATGTCCTGGTTTCAGCTGGGACAGAGTTTGCTTTCTGCTTAGTGGCTGGCACAGTGCTGTATTTTGGATTCAGTATGAGAATAATGTTGATACACTGATATTTTGGCTGTTGCCCAGTAGTGCTTACCCTATGTCAAGGACTTTTTGGTGTCTCATGCTCTGCCAATGAGGAGCTGCACAAGAAGTTGGGAGGGAACATGGCCTGGACAGCTGATCCAAACTGATAATCCACCTTAGAATGTCATGCTCAGCATATAAATTGGGGGAAGTTACCCAGAATGGGGCTGATCACTGTTCAGGAACTGTACAGGAGCTGGATGGGCACTGGTTGTCAGGTGGTGAGAAACTGTGGAGACACTTGTTTCTCTTGGGTCTTGCTCTTCATCTCCTTATTAGCATAGTTATATTATCATTACAGTAATTTTTTTCCCAATTGTTAAACTGTTTTACCTCAACTGACAAGGTTTACCTTTTCTTTCTGATTCTTCTCCCCACTGATGGGGTAGGGAGTTGGAGGGAGTGAATGAGTGAGCAGCTGAAAGATGCTTAGTTGTCAGCTGGGTTAAACCACAACCAATTGGCATCTGTGAACTGCCTTTGATTTTGCTATGTTTGTATTGATTTGGAATTGGATCTGTAATTGGAATTCAACTACAGAGTTTGGATTTATTCTCCAGGAAATAATCCAATTACTCTTTTTTTTTGGGGGGGGGAGGGGTAGGGCTAATGCTGAATCTACAGTTCAAAAAAGGAGAAAAAAAAAGTAATGTTTTCAACATCGAGGAGTAGAAAATAGCACAAAATCAGTGCAAAAATATAAACAAACAGTTTTTATCACCCCATGATTTGTTATGTGCTATTCAGACGTATAGTTAACTACATACAATTTTACTATTTTGGCCAATTGTATCACCCACTGGCCTTATGGCAGCCACACAAGGACCTAGAGCTGAAACGATTCAGCCACTCTGCAGCCCCTTGAGAAACCATCATACTTAAAAAGCTTCAAGCGTGGAAAGACATCAAAGAACAAATGCATGTGGAAAACAAAGTTCAAACCACTTTGTGATCTCTAGATTTACCAAGCCCAATCTCTTCTCAGAGATCATCCATCCCTGAGATCTGTTAACATAGCCAGGACTCTCCTCTAGCTTGTATAATTTTTCAAATGGAACAGTATCTTCAATTTAGAGTTCCTTGAGACATTCATATTTTGTTTGGATTTATTATTTGTAAAGTGAATAAACATCCCTGAACAGCACTACACAAAGAGTACATAATAATAGTGGACACTGCTACTCTGCTCATTAACAATCTACAGTGGAGGCCAAATTAATGTTATTTGCCACTATGACCCAGCTAAATATCCAGCTCAAAAGCTGCAAAAAGAAAAATTATTACTGGTATATTTTGCAGAAAATAGCCAACAGATAAACACAGTGAGGATATAAAAAAAAAAGAAAAAAGCCTGACAAACTCATTACATTGATTTCTACTCTCATATTTCTAGTAGATGTTCTTGTTTATGGGTGCACTTTTATTCACTGATATAATGAAAGTTATATGAAAGTTTGTTATGTTAATACAAAAAGCTCTAAATCTCATCTCACACCCCATGATCCATCAGGCTCTATGCATCTGATGCTTCATCCTGAAAACTACTGAGTACTGTGGCATGAAACCAGGAAAGCTGCTACAACTTACACCAGAAATGAGAAACTTAATTAAGAGTTTCCTTCTTCACTTATACAGTCGGGACAGAGGATTTTAAAGCTGTGCCACAGAACATGAAAATCAGGCCCAGTATCTTGTATGGACTGAATCACAGAATTATAGAATAATTCTGGTTGGAGAAGTCCTCTAAAAGCATCAAGACCAACCACTAACCCAGCACTGCCAAGTCCACCACTAAACCATGTCCCAAAGTGTCACATCCACATGCCCTTGGGCAATTCCACCACTTCCCTGGACAGCCAGTTCCAATCACCCTGGTAACACACTGTACTTGTTTCCAGCTATATGATAAATATCTATATAAAATGGATAGTAAGACAGGAACGATAAACTCTGTTTTCCAAAACTACAAATCCTGCTAGCTCAGCATCACGAGTGCAATGGAAGATATCACCCCAATCAACCAGATTCTTTGAGAAAACTGTCACATGTAAATTACAATGCAACAAAACACATAGAAAAGTAAGAAAATGAAACTGCTCATACCTTTTCTGCTTTGTAAGGAGACTCTCCTTTCTGTGCAGTGTGCTTACCATGGCAGCCACATGCTCTGACCATCCCATGTTTGTGCTTATCATTTCATATCCAAAGTAGTGAGGAACAAAACTATGCCTATGACAAGTGTTTCTTTGACAAGTGAATCATCCTTTCTAATCTCTGTTCCTTCATCGACACCAGGTGTGGTTATCTCAAGCTCTGTTTACCTTCTTTCGTGGTCCTTCTCTTCAGAGTGATGCCAGAACTCTCTCTGCCTTTTGCAGTGAAGACCTCGTTTTTATTCATTCTGTTATCACACTGCTAAAAGCCTTAAGTAAAACATAAAAAATAGAGATTTGAAAACACATTCTTGAAATGCTCATTCCTTTTGAACATCACACTGTGAGCAACACATTCTTCTGGGGACCGAGATTCCAGATTTCTGCATGATCCTTGTTTCCAAAGGACTTTGTGCTTTCTACCAGGTAACAGGGTTACTCAGACCCTCCCATCAGCCACAGTTTGTTGCATCAGACTAAATTAATCTTGTGCAGTGTCTCAGCTCCTTCTGTGGGTAAATGCTCTTGTCCAACGATTCTTTGTGCAGAGCACATCTCTGGTCTTCAGAGCTTGATGATGATCTGAGAAAACTGGTTTCTTGTGAGGCTGAGTCCTGCACCTTCAACAGTGAGATATTCAGTTGCTATGACAAAACTTTTCCTCAGCTTTGTCCTTCCTTGATTGTTCATTGCCTTATGTTATTTTTGTCCATCCAAATTTCCACTTCATTTGATATATCATTGTAACCATCTAATTCCACTCTATGTTCACATTGGATTGCAGTGTGTCCATGGGAGCAGATTTGTTTCTCTGTAGCTTTCTATACAGCCCTTTTAACACAAATATGATTTTCAAGCAAATGTGAGGGAGGAGAAAGTTATCTTCTAATATTGTGCTCTTAATATTTTCAGCTTGCCTCAACATTTCAGAAGTAATTAAAATTATCTATTTCTTCATATTGCCTTTCAAACATCAATTTGCTTTTCCCTCTTTGAAAGGGTAATATTTTTTTGAGTTTCTAACCATTCTCTGTCTTATAAAGCTCTTTTCAACTTTCATTTTTTTCAGTCTGTGCTTCACCCCAAGTATTTCTTGCAGTTCAGGTGATCAATGCCTGTGCCTGTTTATCCACCTCTGCTTCCTAGTAGCTAATGTCAACATTCTTTTATTTCACCTGAGAGGGTGCCATGACTTCCAAATGTCCAATTACTTCTCTGGTTATCATATTCAGCCACATGGCCATTTCCTCAAGCCCCTCTTTCTTCTTGAGGAGATAAGTATGCACAGCACATTACACATTCTCAATTCCTCACCTCTCAGGTCGCCTTGGAATCTTTCATTTTCCCAGTGCTGTCTACACAAGTTATTGCCTTACATTTCAAGAAATATTTTGTTAAAAAAAATCACACCTCCCACACAGTTCTTGCCCATATCAAAGGTTTCTTAGTTCAATCTACCATCTTGCCTTTCTTCAAAACTCTTCGTTTCTCCATCTGTGGATTTCCAACTTATGAATTTAACATGAATTTTACCACTGCAGGGTTGTAAATCTTTGTTTCCAGCTTTGAACAGTTTGCTTCCTGTCAGCAAATAACTATAGACAACTTAATGTCAAACACTTAGCTTTTTTATATAGATATTAAAAAGGAGATCCTGTGTTTCCTGGGTGAAATGCAAACCACATTTGTTGAAAGCATGCAGTATGGAGACAAAAATCTCAGTACTGTAAGAAAACCATTTGGTAGATAACAGTTCACATAGCAGCCAGTAATTGCACTTGTATATTTTTCTGGTGTTTGGTTAATGTGAGAGTGTAAATTCTGTTTACATTTTTTTTCCAGTGTTTATGATGTGCTGGTCCTTATTGATTAGAAAATCATTCCAGCTTGAAGCTATACCTTTAAAAAAAATCTCTAATTTTAAAGTCAAATGTTTTGCAGCTTCAAGTATTATGCAAACTGCTTTACGAAAAAAAATGCACCAATTTAAAGCTGCTTAATAAATATTTTCTGTATTTTTGCATGTGGACTCAGCTGTTCACTCCATAGGTTCTTTTAATAGCCTGCATACAAAACAAAAACCAAAACAGAAAACAAAAACAACAAAGAAAAGTCTGCTGAGCTTTAGATAAATAACATTACTTTAGAAATAAGTGTTTGCATCCAACCCTAAATTCACAGATACTACCATCTTTTTTCTAAAAGTTTTATATTACCTTCAAAATATCAAGAACCAAAATTGCTACCAGTACATCACCTGGTTTGCCTTGAAATAGTTAACACTGTTCAAGAGTCCTACTAAAGTTAAGTATCTTAAAATTGGCTTTTCTGTGTTAAATTAATCAGAGACAGATTCACCTCTGGCAAGATGAATGAAAGGACATTGCCCTTTATATTAGCACCACAATGTGATGTGCACTCCTAGAAATGTCAAGAGCTGAGTAGCTATGTGGCTACACAGTCATTATCCCTGTGTTGTCTCCTCAAAATGCTTGTCACCAAGATTGAATTTAACTACTTAAATACATACTGCTAACAGGAATAATGGCAGGTTATATCAGCACAAGGCATTTTCTGCAGACTAATAATACTTAAAATTTGAATTTTATTTTTTTTTTCCAAGGGGAACTCATAATACTGTCAGCTACATCAGCATGGAAGGCTATAGATCCCTTGAATGAAGAGTATTTCAAAGCATTTTAAATGGAATTTAAAATTGCTGGTGAATTCACTAAGTTTATAGAACATTTATAAAGTATGCCTAAAGTATTCACAATACTTAGAGTCAATTATGTTACTCCAAATGTTAGCACCTCTACCCAGGACTGGTATAAAAAAGCTTGGATGAAATGCCAAACACAATATAGTTTGGTGACTCCTTTAATACTACTCATTGAAAATTATATTAACCAAAAGTGCATCTGTCTTATCTGATCTCCTCAGAAGAAAAAATTCTCCTCAAACTGTGGAAAGGTGAATAGTGTACCACAAGGCTTCACCTTTCTTCAAAGGCCTCTCTATAAGCAGGTACTCAGTTTGCTACAGAATAAAGGAAATTTCAGCAGAAATTATGAAAATGATGAAAAATACTGCTCAATTTCAACTAATTTTCAACACCCATCTACCCAACTACCAAAAGAAAGCTATTGCACTTGTAAGAAAATAACTCCCTTGAATCACATTCCACCAATTTGCATATATCAGGATTTTATTGAAAAACAACAAACATCTGCAGCAATGCCTGCAGTGAAAGCCCAGAGCCAGTTCCAAAGAGCATCAACAGAAAGATGATAACTGAATGTCCTGGGACCTGAAAAAACCTTCAAAAGAGCCCATAATAAAACAGGTGTGATTTCTCAAAAGTATCTGTGCCCTGGATAGAATAAAATACTGTTTCAAGCTCAATGTAAGATAAATATAATAGATTTTGAGGTGATTATTGTCATCATGCTGCTTCATCATACAGTACATGATAGCAGTTTCAAACATGTAGATTTATCGCATCTCCTACTATAAGGAGACTCCATGAACATAATTCACAATAGGTTATGAATAAGAATAAACTTGGAAAAATTGCAAAGGTAAAAGCAGCGTGTATTTATTTGGTTTTAAAAAAACAACCACAAAAAATCCCCAACAGTAACAACACAAATGCTGTATGATATTTAATAGTTTTAAATCACAACTTAATCCTCTAAGAGTTAGGTTGTTGAGTTACCATCCTTACTGAAAGGCAGTGTGCAACTTGCATTGCTCCAGGAAAGAGAGCTGGGACTGATTTTCTAAATGGTTTTTCCCTCTTGCTCTCTGTGAAAGGTGAGCACTGCCACTATGGCTCCTGCTATAGCTGAAGGAATTCACTCTGTCCTTCGCATTGAGCTGAAAGGATCAGGACACTGTGGAAAGGACAGTGAGAATGATGGTAGTGTCTCAAGGGAGAGAAATAGAGGATTTTTATCCTCACCTCGTCCATGTCATATGGGCACATGGAGGGTCAGTCACATTGGAATCTTCACATCAACTTGTAAAGGGAAAATAGGTTATTTCCAAAGGTATTTCATGGCCTCAAGGGTCTTGGGGAAGTAAAATGAACTCCTTTTTAGAAAACAAAATTTAAAACCAAACAGTGTTTGCCACCTCTCCATCCAGGTAAGATCCTACAGCAATACCTGAACTTCTAGACAAAATGTACCTGTTCTACAGAAAGGAAAAGCACCTACTGCAGTTAGGGCAGTTAGGATCTTAGAATGCAAAATCAATTCTCAGTGAAAACCCAATGACCTTCTGCAGAAGTGTAGGCAGGAAAGCATCTGAGTCTATTATTATAGGTGACTCTTCTTCTCTGTGCAAATAAAAGCAATATGCCCTTCACCATGGTTTCAAGATCTTACAAACAATTCTCAAAACATGGCAAAATCTGAGTCAAAAATTGAGTAAAGAGAATACCAACCACACGTCTTGGCTCAGTTGTGTCATCAAGGCCACAGAATGAATGCTAGTGAAAAAAACAAAAAAAGGAACAAAAACTATAACATAAGATCAAAAGAAAATGAGGAAAAAAGAAAAGAAAGAAGATGTAAGACATGTAATATGAAATCCAATGACATTACAGTAGTCTTATATCATTAATTGAGTTGATCTGAAAGAAAGACACAGTATACCAATCTTACTCTAAAAAGGGGCACAAAATTCATTATTTGAGGACAGATTTACAATGGTAACATCTGTGGATTATTCAGCTTCAGATATATTAGGCTTGGCTTGGTGAGTCAGCTAATGTGACTCACTTAAGGTGACTCAGTTAAATATAAGTACTTATAATTACACACATGAAGCTTTTCTGAACCAAGACTTACCAAACCAAGGGCACAAACTAAATGCAACTGGAATGGCAGAGAATCACTTATGAGAAAAGCATGATGTGTTTAAAAAGGCATTTGTTCCTCATGTATCAACTAATAGATGAAAATTGAGCTTTTATATTATTATTCTAGCCCTTAGAAACAGGACAGCTTGCTGAAGAATCTATAGGGCAGAAATAGTCATTCTTGTGTTCCGATTTGACAGAAATTTATATCAAACTTAAAAACCAAATCCATTCCTAAAGGAAAATAAAAGGTCATACTCCTGGAGCAGTAAGTATAATTGATGCATTGCCCTTAGTTCCCATCAGCCATGAAATTCTTGTGCTCAGCATCAGCAGCATGTAGGTGTCAGCCTGTGCCCTTTGACATGTTAAACCTTCAGAATAATGAAGTAGATCATTCATTGATTCCCTGGCAACACAATCTTCCTTTGGGCAATCAAATTCAGAATGGGATTTAGGACCAAGGAGAAAAAAATAATTCAAATGTTATAGAGATAAAAGGAAGACTCCCACCCATCCAGAAACTGAAGGTTAATAGAAGATGATGAAGCTTTTTTGAGGTCTCTTGCTAATGTAACATTAAGGTGAAGAGGATGTTAATCATTTTAACTCATTACCAGCTTTCTGCTAAGCTTGTGATTAAGCTGTTTCTTTTCCAGTGCTTTTCCCCATCCATCCGGCTGATGAACCAGCAGTGATAATACTGTCTTCCACTTTCAAAGTTAGCAGTCTGCCTAATCCAATACATAATCTGTAAACTAATGGCAATGCCTTAAAGGCTTATATTTTGGCAATAACAACATCTAGAGATGCTGATGTTTACAAATAGGTGGCTAAGCACTAATATTTGAAATAATTAACATATAGAAGTATCACCTATCCCTCAGTGTTTCTCTGCTTTGAGGAGTTAACTGTAGCACCTTAGATATCACTGGCTGCTAGACAGGAGCAGCTTCAGGTATAGAAGTGGTCTGGGGCAGAAGAGGGAAAAGGCAGCAAAAGAGCCTTTTTAGGGGTGGATACTGCCTGTGTTTCTCTTCTAGTGAAAACATGGACCACTGCCTTCCACTGGATGCAGACAGACTAGTCCCAGCCAGGTCCTAGTGGGGGTGAAGTAAATCAATTAGCAATAGCAGCAAACAGCTCAACTTGTCAGGGCTCTTCTCCTGTCTCTACCCAGCTGGATATCACAGTTTGAAAAGTGCAGGATGAGGTACAGCAGAGGGGAGACAACTACTATAGGAGCAGAAAGGGCCAAAGGAAGATGCTAAGGGAATTGGAGTAGTTGCTAGAAGTGCAGTAACCCCAGAGGGTGACTCTGGGAGGACTGTCACATGCTGGAAGCAGATGAACGAACAGTAAGATCAGTGAAGGGTGAGGAAGGAACCTTTCTACATCCAGTGAGCTGCTCCCCAAAGCCTCTCTCAGTTCTGCAAACCTCTTTCAGCTCCCAGCAGAGTCCTGCAAAAGCCTCCTTTTTGCACTTTTACACCATTCTGATCCCAACAACTGAAACCCACTAACTTCTCCAGTCAGCCCAGCAGTGAGTTTATGTAGGATTAGGTACCCATAAATGCTGGAGCAAATGAACCTGAGATGATTTGACTCATGCTGGTATATAGGCACTGGTTCAGCAAAAGTAATGTAAGTAAAACACTTTGCTAGGGCTTAGAGAAAGACTCATTGTCAGCTCATGCCCTGCAGAGCAGCCTGAACTCCACAGACCCAGGAAACACCTGAGCCCACAGTCCATGAACCTTGTGCCATCCCTTGCTTGGGAACCACAGTGACCCAAATACATTTACTGTCTCAAGCTTTGATCAGCTCTTTAAAAGAAGAAAATTTGAATGTGGGATATTAACTTTTTTTCTGTCTTAAAGCAAGAAATACTCTTTGATTGTAGTGTTTGTCACAGGCACCTTGTTAGTTTTCATTTTCAGTAGTTGAAAGTTTTGTAAAGCAATGCTATCTAAAGAACAGGGCTGAGCCAACCAATTCTGTCAGAGACAAATCTTTCTTGACCTAAACCACAGCAAATACTCCCCCTATGAGTCTAATGTCTCTCCACACTCCTTGATTCCTTCCTGCAATTGCTAGAAAACCTGGATAACAAATAATTTTGAGCAGATTAGGGGCAGAACTTCATTTCATGCAGCAGTGACTAGAACTCAAATTTTATCTTGTTTTAAAATAGATTTGGTGATATTAGGTCAAGCACTATTAACATCAATGCAACCAAGAAAAATAAATTCGTATGAAAAAAATCCATTGGTACTGCCCAGATATTTATTTACCTTTTCCTCAATTTCTTTGAGTTGCCTCTTTTGAAGTTCTATTTTATCTTCTAGTTCTCGAATTCGCTGGAACAGAAAAAAAAATAGACATTATTATATCTAATTTGAAAAGTATATGAATTAAAAATGAAAAGAAACATGTTAAAAATAAGGAGAACAAATTCCCATTATTAATGTAAGACTTGCTTCACAGTTATATAAGGCATATCCATGGCAGGATTGCTCCATGTTTCCATGATCCATGGCATTTTAAATAAGTTGCACATTCAGAACATGATGTTTACTACCAGGAAGTCTACCCATCACCACTCATTAATTTTAACATGTACATACAGAGAATTCCAAGTAGCACCAACATTCTTAGAGGTACATTACTTTGTCTGCAACTGCCAGAAGTTTTTCTACTTACCTAGACAGTCAGTGGATTACACAACTACATTTCCCTATAGCTATCTATTTTTCTTATATAACGTAATTATGTTTCTGGCATAATCATGTGATACCAGAAAAAACAGAATACACAGATTTTTGGTTCATCACCAACACCATCCAGAGATTCAGCTCTGTTGTATTACCACTCATGTCCCACTAGAGCCAGAGGAAATGTTTCCTTCTGAGTTGCTGCCTATGTTTTTAAGGATTTTCCTTGTTCAGTTCCACAGAAGTTCTTCAAAAATATGACTGCTTCTGGGTCCACATATCTTATTTCCTTTCTGCATCACACATCCCATTGTTTCCTTTGTATAAGTTAAGCTTATTTTTTACTTTTATTTTCATTATGAGGGCTTCTACATTTAGATGCATTTTATTACACTTTCAGTGTATTGTACTTGTTACACATCAAGTAAGCTATCAATAATTTTTTCTACAGGTAGAATCCTGGAATCTCTTACTAACAGCCACTGGTGAGCAAGGAGCAACTTCATACAATCTGCATTTTATCAGGATTAACTACCCAATCTCAGCCTGGCCAACAACAGCTAAGGTTGTTAACAGTTCCTGAACTTGAAAAGACAAGTTATCATCTGCTCTAATGTAGACAGCAATTATTTTATGGCTCCCAAATTGATTTGAACAATAGTAGCTCTTTCAAAGCAATATCCAGTCATTACTTATAAACCTGTGTGTATGCACTGATGTTGGTAGTTGTTTACCTGCCCTCAGTTCAAAGACCTAAATAGTGGTAGATGGTCTGACACTCGTGGTAGCCCAGGACAGTTGTAGCAGCTGATCCAATGACCAGACTGCTTTTGAGAATCACAGAGTTTGGCTTGAAAATTGCAAATCTAACCTGGAGCTAGTCCAAAAATGAGGTACACACAACCCTGCAGTTCACTTTGCCTAGGGCATACTTCTCCACACAAATATCAAAGACCAAATATCAAAGGCCATGAGCAAACCTTTGTAATCACTGCTGCTGTTTTAAAGTGAAAGATTTTGCTTAAATGACTGGTTTGAATATTATACAGTCAGAGTAAGTCAATCAAAATCTCTGCTATATCATACTGTGATGCTCAAGGATTTCCCCAGATAGCACACAAAGCAGCCCAAACCAGATTACCCTTGGGTGACATAAGTTCATGCAGCTTTGCTGCCAGTAACAAATGCCCCAAGCACAGCTGTATTAATGTTACTTTTCCTCTATTACATTTGAATTGCTTTATCCTTCATCTACTCCCTGCTCAAGACAAGCCCATCTCTCCAGTGATCATCTACAGATATTGTATGTACCAGGAATGCTACAATCACTGTAAAAAAGCATGGGATGAGAAGTAGGCAGACATAATCACCATCACGTTAGACTCCTGTTTCTCTCCTACTCATTTCACTTATGCTGATTCCTACTCACAACCACCTCCCAGAGCTGAGTGACAGACTTCAATTCTCTGGGGACTGTGCTGTGCTCTGTGGGAAAATTTGACCGTAGTGAGATAAGTGGAGAGAAGCAATATTTCAAAATACCATTTTCATCTTCAAGATTTATCATGTGAGATATTTTTTCAATATCTGGTGAGAGTTCAGTAAAAAAAAGGGAAATAATAAAACCACTGAACATCTGGTGGCTTTCTCACCTCAGGGTTTACAGAGAGTGTTCCTTTATAAAAGAACAAGTTAATTAGGATAAAATCGGATTTTTAAGATTTGGGAATTCTGTTAATTAAGTAAAAATTGAGATATTATTATTCCCTTATGAATTTTTAATCTTTTCAAAAGATTAAAGCTATCCAGCTCTTCTCTCCCACTCTTCAGATAGTTCTAAAAAAAAGGATGAAGCTTCCATTTTCCAATTCCCACCCCTAACCCCTAATCATTTCTAAACAGAGAATGGCTTGAAGGAGAAGAAATAGATATCTTGCTAAAAATCAGTTTAAATACAAAGACAACCTACCAATTGAAAGGGAATATGCAAAGGGTTGAATTTCCTACCAGTGAAAAATCTACAAAAAAAGCCCCTCTAAACAATTAGATTGATATCTGCAAGGCAGATATATATTGGGTGGACATAGTAGGGCAGATATTTACATGTCTATATGCATCTATACAGAACTGTTCTGGACTTGCTACCTAAGAATTATATGTTGAAGACAGGTAATTGGTGTTTAAATAACTTGCATTCCCATTAGATGAGTGGAAATAATAGAAGACTTATGCTGCAAATAAGTAAGATTTTATAATTAACTTTTCTAATAGAAAAATTAAAAGTTAAACCTAGACAGGTCAAAATGTGTTCTAAAACTGAACTGTGGGCTGGAATCTTTCATCAGATATCAAAGCTTGAGGTTGTTTGCTCCTAGCTGTTTACTTGCTTTCCCCTGGAGGATTATCCAGGGAGGATGAAGTGAGTGTAGCTATTCCCATCAATAGCCTCTGACTGTTCAGGGACAGCACTGGAACAACCTAGTTCAGATATTTATATATCCTGAAAACTCTGATTTAACTCATTTATTTCCATTTCACTGCAAAGATGGATTTAAAAATATATACTGGTATATGAAATATATTGGCAGGGAAAAAACCCTCAAATTTACACCTGCACTGAATATTTGACAAGTAAAAATTTTTATCCTATTGTACCTATCAGTGTTTACAGCATTATCTTGATCACACAGGTAATAATTTCCAAAGTATGACTTGAAAAAAGAGATGCAAGGTACATGCAATAATCACGTCTTTAATAAAAAAAGTATCTCCTAGAAGTAACAAGTCTGAAGGACCTACAAAGGAGCCAGAGAGAGACTCTTTGTTAGGAACTGCAATGATAGGACAAGGGGCAAATTGAAGGAGGGGAAGTTTAGGTTAGATATTAGAAAACAGTTTTTTACTCTAAGGGTGGTGAGACACTGGCACAGGTTGCCCAGGGACGTGGTGACTGCCCTGACCCTGGTGGTGTTCAAGGCCAGGTTGGATGAGCCTTGAGCAACCTGATCCAGTGAGGAGGTGTCCCTGCCCAGGGCAGGGAGGTTTCGGACTAGATGATCTGTAAGGTCCATTCCAACCCTTAAATTCTATGATTCTATGACTCCTTGAGATTCAGTATAAGCCTTGACATCTTTATCCACTGTTCCTTTAATTTGCAAGAATTAGCAATCAAGAAGCTGTGGACTTACTCACAGATTTCCAACACTTGATTGGATGCTTTCAGTGAATTTTGATTTGTTTCTGTTTGCAAAAAATCTTACTGTGGCAACAAACCACGCAGAACTATTGTTATCAAGAAATTCTACCTGCTTTCATGCTTTAGGGTATAAATTTATGACCAGTAAATAGAGCTTTTCCTGCTATGTCATATAGAGTTATAACAGTTATGCCACAAAAGATGCATTCAGCTCTACCCCATGACAGGGACCTTGCAGGGTAAATCCAGTACATTTTTATCAGCACAAAAAAAAAAAATGCAAGGAAATAACAAAAACTTTGGCAAGTCTTGGTTGAGAAGAAAGCCACAGGCTGTTCTTCTGTTTATTTCCTTCTTAAAAAAGAAGATAGAAGATATGCAGAGACAACCTGAATTCAGCACAGAGTTTATGTTTCCTTTAGAGCCCCTGGCATGATCACAGGCAGAGCAAGGATTAGGGACAAAGCAGAGCAGTGTTCCACTGGGTTCTAGGAATTCCTGTGTTCCTGTGGTTATCACCTGCCCCTCAGTCACACGAGTGCATTTTCTTGGGACTGACAGGATTCATGAGAATAACCCTATTTTGTCAAATCAAGGGGCCATACAACGCAATTATTCTAGGCAAACAAAGAGCCACAGTCAGGCGAAAACCCAGGGCAATGGGAATGCAATCATGGGAGAGAGAAGTGCAAACATAAGGGACAGATTCTAAATACTGTCTGCCTTGCTTGCATTCAAAACCAGCCTGCCAAAATAATGAATACTAATTTGCCATTGATTTTATTGCAATAGGAAATACAATCACTAATCTCCTGGGTGATGGATGGGTATATGTGTGTGAACATCATCACTAATCTGCTGTGTGATGGATGGGTATATGTGTGTGAACACTCCCTGTAACTGCCTTCACTTGCATGGAGCTTCCCTGAGTTCCCAAAGAGGGTTGGAACAAGCATCCATTTCAGCAAGTCAGGCACCTGCGTGATAAATAAATCATTCTTCCACTAACAATGACATTTGCTGCCACTTCTGAGTAAGTGTTTGCAAGCAGCCAGAGAGCAGCAGAGGCTGAGGGTCATTCCCTGTGCAGAGCTATCAGCAGATGGCTCTGCTGGCCAAGCTATGCTGGGCAGCAGCTCCAGCCCTGCCAGGAGTGGGGCTCAGCTCAGAGATTCTCTTGCATTGCCAGACAGCAATAGAACAAATATGCTAAAGGTGCCTTACTTATTACTTAACTGCAGTTTGAACAGATTTATATGTTTCATTGTAAAGTTTTTCTTAATAGTAGTAACAAATGCAGTACATGTACAAAGGTAGGGGACACAGCTATAACCCTGATGGACTGCCTAAAAATGCTAAGAATTTGGTAAGAGAGAGCACTCAGAAAGTTCAGGCAGTTAAAGCACACATTTTCTTTGGAAATCTGCAGAGCAAAGACAGGCAAAGACTGCCCCTGACCTGGCACTACATATGACATTGCTTTACAGAACAGAGTCGTAAAGTTTACCATCAGACACTTGCAGTTGCATAAATTTTATGTTCACTGACTGCAGTACTCTCCAATCTCAAATTCCTGGAGAGATCCCAGACATAAAGAGCCACCAAATTTCCCAAAAGCAAGAAATTAGACATTTTTCTCAGCAGAAGCTTCCTAGTGTGCAGAAGATTCCTCCTAAATGCTCAAACCCCTCTATTTCCCTTCACCTCATGATGGGAAGCTCATCTTTCTGGGAAGCAGAAACACTCCTTGAGGTGCAATTACTCAAGCAATTCTCTTTGGTAAACTTGTATGGCTAGTGCCTTCCAGTACTGGTAGGGAAATGAAGACAAGTCAGTTCTCCCTTTTTCAAGCAGCAGAGGGCTGAAACACCAAGACGGGACTACACATTCCTACTCCCAGCAGTTCTGACCTTCCTACAGAGTGGAGCTCTTAGTTTGCATGAAGCATTCATTGCTTTATAGGCAGTTGGTACCTCAACTGGCCTTGGCAGAACCAACTCAGGTCAGTTTTCCTGATAGCTGGATCTCCCTAGAGATTTTTGTTTTCCAAATACATCCAAACTCAGCAAAAAACTAGATAACCCTAGATGTAGATTCATTATTGTCATAACTCCCTTGTACAAGGGTACAAAAAAACGTTCAAAGCATTTTAAAAACTGAATTAAAGGCAAAGAGTCCAAGGAAATAATATTAATACATTGCCAGTGGAGAAGCAGAAAGGTCCTAATTTCAAAAGGGAAATGTCTGTAATTTTTAGTACGGTTTGGCTCCTATGGATATATTGCAACCTCAAAGTTGCAAGCTGCATCTCTGGGAGGTCTGAGGATTCAAAGTGTAGGTGAAATGCAAGCAGCATGATGATGGATGTTTGCCTGGAAATATTACTCTACATTCACTAACAGAGAAATATCAATAACACAGGCTTGGAAGACTCAAGATTGCAGTTTAACCAAAATGAAAATATTGCTCTATTAAAAGGAAAAAAAAGTTAATGGCATTCCCTCACAAAACACATGAAATATGTGTGCCTAGCTTGTGTTATAATAGCAAGTCATCTACATTAAGGACCATTCCCATTAATATAGCACCCGTTGTAAAGGAGCACTGAAATAAATGGCAATCCTTCTGCTGAGCTCAGTGAGCCCTGGATTGCAGTTTCAGAGCTATCATCTTTATGCTGGAGGCAATAGATCAGCCCAGTAATGATTTGTCATCATTTTGAGAGTTTGACATGGGAAGAAATCTGCGATGTAATGAAGTGCCCTACTATTGTAAAATGCCAGGCCAGATTTCCTCCACCAAGCAACCCAAATGTGTGTATTTCCTCATTTGGTTAAGCTTGTCTTTCATGCTACCTCCAATTCTGATGAGAAATGGACCGTGCCACTCTACAATTACATGGTGCCTTACACACATTCTGGGCTTTGTTTTTGACCTGATCTCCCAGCTGTCTTTTTAGTAGCAAACATAGACTCTGAGAATTTCTGTGTTTACTGGACAGTAATGCAGGCTAGATGAAGTGGACTTCTTCATCCAAGGGTTCTGTCCTCTTCAGTTCACTCACAGCACTAGCCAGCCACTCACAGTCCTGAACCAACATCCTGGATAGCTTCAAATTCTCAAGGATCTTTGTCAAATGTGAAAAAAATATATCAGGAAAGGACGTTTTGCAGCTTCAAATTCTCAAGAATCTTTGTCAAATGTGGAAAAAATATATCAGGAAAGGACGTTTTGTGACAAATTTCATCTTTCACACAATGATGACCACATCGTCCTTCACGTAGATGCCAAGCTCAAGAACTGATGCTCTTGTTTCCTAGACAAGTGTGTAAGTAAAGAGCCTACCTGTACAAATGCACTATTTTACAGACAGCAACATCAAGAAGATCAATTTATCTAGCTGCAAAATATGCTCCTTGTCATGCTACTGCACTTGTGAAAACACAAGAATGTACTAATCAGAGGATTGAGAAATCACCTCAGCAGTTCCTGTGAAACACTCTGATTGGATTTACATTCATCAGCAAATCCAAGAAAACAATTTGATAATTTTAGCACAAAGTAGACAGAGAAGGATTTGCTAAGCTGCTTAGAGCCTTGGCTCTGAAATGTTGGAAAGGTCCAGGTTAATGTACATTCACAGCACAGGCACCCTGGATGGACTGTACCTGACATGAACCTTGTTTTGAATCTGAAGTCACTTTATGATCAAGAATGTGTCTCATTTTGCAGCAAAACTTAGCATGGGAAATATCTTATCAATCTGACAAAGGGAAGAATCAGTATTGGTTCATTATATCATTATTTTTAGCTGGTTCTCATCACTATTAAGACACAGGTATGTAAGATCTTTAATAATGGGAACAGTGTAACTAAGTTACGTGTATAAATTTAAAGAAAGATGACTATAAACTGACTTGCCTTTATATATTATTCAAGTCATTGAAGTGATGGATAAAATTCCTTAATGAAAATAAAAAAATTACTTTCTTGGGCTTTTTTTAAAAATTTTTTTTAATCTAATGCATTCTAGCTGATGTTTAAAAGACTGTACTGTTTAAACAATACAATTTGCATAGGTAATTGCCACATGTATTTACTCAAGTTGTTGGATCTTCTACTGTAAGGGGTGTGAATTCAGGAATCCAAATGTTCCCTTTAGTTCCATATTTCTAGAATGAGATTTTGCATAATGGTCATAATGGAACAAAAGAGCTCATTGCAACAGCATTAGATTAAGATATTTTTGTTGTCATCTTGTCTTTATGAATGAAATCTTAATAAGAATTTCAGCCAGTGGAATATGATAATAATAGATCATTTTGGATATACTGTACCTCTGATTCTCACCAAGATTTTCTTTACACAGCAGGTAAAAATTTTTATTCTTTTCTGTGTTCTGCAGTCTCAACCATGATAATCCATTTAATAGTTACTGATGAAGGAGAACTGTTCTTGTTAATCTTTATTATGCATTTGTAGTTTCTTTATTTGCCTTCCTGAGGATGCATTTCTCAGCATATGTATTCAATCTCATTGGCCTTAGTAATAAATCAGTGAATTTTATAAATACAGTTAGCACAAAATAACTATCTGATACAATCTGATACCAAAAAGACGATATGCATGTAATATTTACTAGTAAATGTGATTCATTATTTTTAACACTGAGAGTCTTTTAATTTGGGCTACAACATACATTGATATCTAACAGAAGAAAACCAACAGTCCTATTGTTTTTCATTGGGGAAAAACAATCATTTAAGCCATATTAGACATATGTACAAAGAATGGCTATGCTAAGTCTCTGTCACTTCAGAAGACAAAACACATTCAGAATCTTAAAACTAACTCCTTCACAGCCTAGACACATTACCAGGGAGGGG
>NW_008658789.1:0-760 GCF_000695815.1 Acanthisitta chloris
ATATCTGCTTCTCCCAAAGCTGGATGGTAACCTTTCTGTGCTCCTCAGTGTTGGGTGTTTCTGCTGCCTCTGGGGTTGGCTGCCCCCAGGCCTGCACACCCACTCCCCCAGCCCAGGGAGAGGGACTGAAGGGAGGGTGTCAGAGGCTGGAGCCTATTGCTCGGTGGTGCCCAGCAACAGGACAAGAGGCAACGGGCAGAAACTGATGCCCAGAAGTTCCACCTGAACATGAGGAGGAACTTCGTTCCTGTGCACTGGAACAGGTTGCCCAGAGAGGGTGTGGAGTCTCCCTCACTGGAGAGATTCCTGAACCACCTGCCTGCAATCTGTGCCACGTGCTCTGGGATGACCCTGCTTGATTGTAGCAGTGACCCACTGTGGTCCCTTCCAACCTGACCCATTCTATGACACTCATCAGGAGCACGAGCTGGAAGGTGCCCAGACATTTCCTACCTGCAGACCATACAGCTCTCAAAGTTCCCCACGTGTCTCGGAGAGAACTTCATCTGAAAGAGCTGCTTGTGGCCAGGAGGGATGGTGCCGCGGCAGGGCTCGACGGAGAACACCGGGGGAACATTGCAGTCACTCCCAGGTATCTCCAGGGAGGAGGTGACACCATCCTGAGAGTGGCCCCGATGACTGGAACAACACCTGGCCAGGAGCTTCGCAGTAACAGAGGCCAAGAATGAGCCTGCGGGAAGGAAGAGGTCGTAGCAGGACGTCTGTCGAGGAGAAAACCCTTTGTTTGCAGCACCTCTAG
>NW_008658790.1:0-286 GCF_000695815.1 Acanthisitta chloris
AGCATCCCTAGGAACATCCCAAAGGATTCAGGGCTGGATCCAGCCCGGGGGGAGACCCCAAATCCCCATTGTGGGGGGGCTCAGCCCTGCCCCACACCCTTGGGAAGATCCAGAGGGACTGGAGCATCCCTGGGAACATCCCAAAGGATTCAGGGCTGGATCCAGCCTGGGGGGAGACCCCAAATCCCCATCTCGGGGGGTAAAGTGCTGGAGCATCCCTAGGAACATCCCAAAGGATTCAGGGCTGGATCCAGCCCAGGAGGGGACCCCAAACCCCCACCCCGAC
>NW_008658790.1:347-589 GCF_000695815.1 Acanthisitta chloris
ACACCCCAAAGGATGCGGGGGTGGATCCGGCCGTGGGGGGACCCCAAACCCTCCCCCCGACAGGGAAGGAGGAAGGGGGGGATGGTTAGACCCCCAATCCCAAGGTTTTGGGGGGGTCACCCGTGAGGCCTTGGCAGGGTGAGGGCGATTCCCAGTGATTCCCAGTTGGCTCTAATCTCCGTTTAATATCCATCTCCAGGGTTTCCATGGCAACGGGGCCGAGATGCGCCGGGGGGCGATTG
>NW_008658791.1:0-22486 GCF_000695815.1 Acanthisitta chloris
TCTAATTTCATATTTTCCATCTGCTTTGGTTGCTTTTCCCTTCTACTGGGCACTCTTTGCTAAAAAAGCTATACAGAAGATGCTAGACTTTAAATCCAATGTTGCTTTTCCCTTCTACTGGGCGCTCTTTGCTAAAAAAGCTGTACAGAAGATGCTAGACTTTAAATCCAAACCCAGAATTAATAGTAGTTTGTCAGTTTTGCTGGCAAATCCTCCAGGCGAGTTTACTGAGACTTAAGACAACATCCAAGACAAAGTACAAGGGTATGATACTGCAAACATTTGTATGCAAGAGTAGGGTGCTAAAACTACATCAGAAAATCCTGTTAACAAGGCAAATCCAGTACAAAAAGTAAAGCAAATCCAGCACAGAAAGTAAACCAAAGGATTCATTTGTGTCTGCTGCAGATTTTCCAAGCTTGCTACTCTCTATTATTATCAAGCCATCCAGAGATGGCAAAAAACGGTGAATAAGAATTGAAAGTAACTCAGAAGGTTGGAAACTTACATTCTAGGGTACAAATTGGGAGGTATTAACCAAGAATTTGATGTCTAAACACAAATAATATAATCTTGCTGTATTCTTCAGAGAGTTGACAACATTAATGTAAGACTAAAATTACTCCTGTTCCAAATCCTTAGTTTTATTAATTTTTATAAACTGCTTTAAATAAAAGTTATACTGGAAGACAGAAAGTAATCCTCTCTGATCCTAGTTTTCATTTTATAAGTCTGTCAGTGTTTTCAAGCTCTAAGACTCCAAAGTGTTCTCATTTTAATATCACTATGGTAGGAGTCTGTAAATATTGCAGCAATAATAAAACGAGCTAATTTAATTTCTTAGGAAAATGTATGTATAAAGTTCCCTGTGGTTTGTAATTACCGTAAAGTCAACAGTTTACATCAATGACCAAGTAATCAGCTAGTCAGGATGTGAATAATTAATGAAAAAATGTTTTCAACAAGCTTGCTCATGGAAGACTCCTTGGAGTATGGTAAAGCAGCAGTGCTGTGAGAATAGCATTGTGCAAGAGTCAAGCCTCTTATTAAGTACAGACTTGCATTTTGTTTCTTATTTTTGTATTAGATCCATTGATCTAATCCTACTTAATATGTTAATTCCACTTTGCTAAATGAGGGCCAGCATCATGTGTGTGCTACAAGTTATAGGATCATCAAAGAGTGAAAGGCAAGAATCCTGCACACCCTGACACCTTTTTGTGTCACACTGTTCACAAACAAAAACATTTTGTTTTAACATTTCAGCATTGTCAGAATGAGTATAGGAAACAACTTTATACTGAACTCTTCTAATAATGAAGAACTATACCAGTAATCTTTCCTGGCAGGTCCTACACATGCTCTCTGTGCTCCAGCAGTAAAAAGGTGGGCTGGTTTTTGTTATTTCACTGTACCTAAGGAATGCTGTAATAAAAACACAGGTGAAAAGTACAGATTTTCAGTCTCACTTCTGCAACAGGCATTATCAATCCTTATCTGATGAGATGCTACTCACTAATTTCAACATGCTGCTAAATTGCTCATACTGTGATAGCTGGTGATATTCCTGGTAGCACAACATAATTTTGGTATGATAGTCAGTGATATTCCTGGTAGCACAACATAATTTTGGTCCTCGTCTTTGTGATTCCTACAGTTTAAAATTCATTTTTACATTCACTTTCTGACTATGCCCCAAAATAATCTAAAGGAATTAGGCAGACCTCGGTACGATCCTCTTATTGACATTTATGTTGATCGATGTTGGCTCGTACAGAATTGGAATCTGCAGATCAATTCCCTTATTAGATTCGCTCTCAGTGCTGCCATGATCATTTTATCTCAGAAGCTGCTGCCATCAAATGCTGCTTTATCACTTTATAATGGGATAAGCTGAAGCTTTCCTCTGGCATATAGTTGGAAATGATAACTGTCTGTGCTCTAAATATTTCTTTCACAGATATTCAAAAATATCCTTATTAACTGCATATGTCTGTTTTAAAAGCTATTTTAAACTGAATTTGCCTAACCAGCAGTAATTTTTGTCCACAAGGAAATTCCAGTACTCACAGTTGGTAAAAAACCCACAATGCTAACACTGGAGACTGCCTTATTAGACACTTTCCTCCTGCTGAGCCTACGAGTCAGATGATAGAAAAAAATGAGGCTATGAATGAAGATATGACAGAAAAACCAAACTGGTCTCGGGAACAGTAAGCAGTATTACATGAACACACATGCAAACACAGACAAACACTCAAAAAACCCACACCATACGTGCACTAGGTTTGTCACAAGTGTTTTATCTGGTTTTGAAAACATGCAGGGCCATGGTATGTTTTTAAGAGTGCTGTTACAGCTCCTGTTGAGAGAGGAGTTCATCACATTAATTTAAATCTCCGATAAAATAAATTAGCTTTTTTATTGCCAGGTTGAACTACAGGGCTATGATTGTTATGTATTGCTACAATCTAAGTCTTAATGGCATTTTAGCCCTGTGGTGGTCAAAGAGAAACCATTTCAAACCTTCTAAAGGCTATTATAACATGTGCAGATGTCTGGAAAATTAATACTATTATCTAACTCTAACCTTTTGCCTGTAGGAGGAAAAAGGAGAGAGAAGGCTCAGGGAAGATGTTTTAGATCAATACATGGCAACCGAGGAGGGTAAGCACCGTTTCACGTGCAAGTTCATTGGCTGTGAACAGGTGATTCAAGTGAGCAGATTCATCCTTATTTGGATTTCATTGAATTCATTCATTTAGTCAGAAAAATAATTTAAGAGACACAAGCATAATTTTTACAATCCCTCTTCACTGCTCTTTCCCAAGGTCCAGCAATCTAGACACTGGAAAGGTTCATTCACTTAAATGACAAGAGCATGAATTTGTCAAGGTTAATGTTGATCAAGCCATATTTTTCTTGCCTCAGTATTATACATTAAAAGGTTTCTCCACACCTCTTTTTGGTGCAATATTGTTGAAATGTCAGATGGACTGAAAGGTGTTTAAAAGTACAAGGAGAATTTCAAGAAATACCTTGATTGTTAGTTTAAGACTTCTACATATATATTTTCTCTCCCAACTCATTGTTTTTGTCTCTGACAGAGTAATTTCTACTAAGGAGAGACTTTTTTCTTGAACACCTGGATACAAGGCACTTGATTCTATCCTTTTTCCTCAACACACTTAACTTAAGTATGATTTAGAAAGAATCAGTGGGCAGATTCCCAGCTGGTAAGAATTATTGGCTTCACTTCTTGTACCAAAATGAAAAGAATTTCTGCCAGACCAGGAATTGTCCCATAGACTTCATAAACTTTTGCTGCTTTTCAGGAATAAAGCTTCTAGAGGGTCACAGTGTGAATTTGTTGCGGTGTTTCATTCTTGAAAGAGAACAACTCTGTAGACCTGATGATCTCAATAAGCATCTCAAATCTTGGCTTTACACTTCTGAAATTCCACTATCCTACTCTGGAGTGATGAGAAATTGTGGAAGGATCTTACAATCATCCTGGCTGTGCAAGTCAAGAAATCTCAGTAAGGCTGAAGCACAGGTGATGTGCGAGAGCCAGTGCTGGTAGGAACAAGGAGGGTGCACCAGAGGAGGTGCATACATGATATGAAGATACAGATCTGTATTGTTCATCTGCACCTCACTCCTATCACCCTAGTCAGTAGGAATACCAGGAAAGGGAAAATGACAAACGTCAGCCTTTGCTCCTGGGATAAGCTGTGCTCCTGCAAGGGAAGGTACTGTGTCCTTCAGGCACTATTTAGGGCCAGGACTGACTTTGGGAGTGCTAGGACTAGGCACTGGCATACAATGGCATGGAAGAGTTCCCTCTCCCTACCAGACACAGCCTGTCCCAGGCTGGGAGCAGCTGGGATCTTTCCCCCTGGCATAGATGTCTGAGAGCTGCAAACCCTCTCGGCAGCTGTCTCTGCTCAGAAGAAGCTGTGCCAACCAACATTTGATTAGGAATCTGTGCCCTTGTGAATTGATCATTTTTTCATGGTAGATAAAAGAAAGGTTTAGGACATATTACATAGGAATTTCAAAAAGGGCCAGTTCCCATTCTGGCACAAAATAAGTATCCAGCACAATGCCTGAACACCTGAAAGTCTGGTCCCATGTGCATGAAGGACCTAAAGACCTAAATTAAAGGTTAATTCCATTTGTTATTCCCCCATGAACTGGTGAAGACTGGTAACAGAGCAGAGAGTATCCATATTTCTAATTATTGTCAAGAAATCCTAAGGATCATTTAGTGGAATAAATTTAAGTGAGCCTCTGAAATAGAGTGCTAATCTCTGATTCATGCTCACACTTGCTGTATCTATAATTCATAATAATTGTGCCTAGACCTGTGCCTGCATCTAACTGCTCAAGAAAAGTACACAAGGCTTATTTGGAGAAAAGGAGTTAACAGTAAGTAATAGGAAACTTACAAAAAAATAATTGATGGAGCATTTCTACTTTTAAAATATAACCGAATATAAAAATTTAGGATCAAAACACTACAAAATTAAGTAGCTCATCTCTGAAACTCTATACCAGGAAGATGAGTTGAAGAGTGGGAGTATTTTTGAGATTTTTAAAGCCGTGATTTTAATTGAAGATGCCATTACTTTGGCAGTCTGGTTTCCATGCTTCTAATGCAGTAAGATAGAGTTTAATTCATAATGTTGGAGATGCCCTTGCAATGCACCCAGGACACAGACAAATCACTGCCCCTCCTGCACTCAGACATCAGGTAGTGACTAAAGAGACACGGCTTGCCCACAGCTAGAGAAAGAAATGAGCACGAATGCTGTCTGAAAATTCTAAAAATACAGAAAGACTCAAGTCTGTCAATATCACATTGTTAAAGATTTAATGACAAAGGTAACTTTTCCTTTTAGCTTGTCCTTATCAAGAGAGATACCCAGATGGTAATTTAAGAGTTAAGGCACTAATGGACTCTTCAGTTTCACTGAGAACCTACGTGCTGATTTTATCTTGCAATACAGTATTTCACATTCTCAGCGAAGTCAACAGAGATTTAGTCAATAGTGTCATGGCCTTTGGATGAGGATTTGAATCTCACCAGTATCCAAACTATCATTAAAGAAGATAGGTCATTTGGGAAACAAAGGAGAGCATTAGTAAAATCCAATACTAAAACATGGGGTTGGTTCAGTAGGTGTTTTATGATTCATTATGAGTAACATTTTATTCTAATTAGCAACCCTTTCTTCTATGCACAGTATCAGTAAGACTCTAAAAAAATATAAAGTATATCACAGGAAAATTTTTTTTTCATAACAGATGGCAAGAGAAAATACTTATTGAGTAATCTTATGTGCTTCAACCCACTTAGCATAATGTTAGTTTGTTTCATTTGATGGAACGTGTAATTTTACATTACTAGCAAATTACACTGACCTGATATAATCTGAACAGCTTAAATGTTACCAAGCACAGTACTTATGGGCACACCTATTTCTCAGTAAAAGAGCCATAATTCTGTATTGCTTCATGGCTTCAAAGTGCCACTACACGTATATAATAGTAACAAACCCACAGTTTAAAGTAAAATATAAATAAAGTTTTATATGTATTGAGTGTAATAGCAGATGAAATGAATCCTTTATCTATTGTTATTTGTTTCATATACAGACAGTTTTGCATAGTTACCCTTTATTTAAGTCTCAAAGTCCTAAAAACCCAAAAATGAACTACATACTTAGCTCCATTAGTGCAAAAAGAAGAAAATGAGAGATCTGTAATAATAAAGGTTATATTTCTGTAGTGCTTTAGTTTCCCACTTTAGCACAAGAAGGAGCCCTTTAAATCTTTGAATCATTTAATTTTATTCATTCTTTTGGTGTTTCATTTGGGAGTTACGGAGTGTGAAATATGCACCATGATGAGAAAACAATTACCCAGCACACCTGTTGTTTGAGCACACTGCATCTAAGCAGGACTTGCAGTGGCTACTATTTTAATCCACCGTGAAATCCAAAATAGGGAAGCTTTAAAAGCTGACCTGATGACATGAACCTGCACTTTTTTTACATAACACATTGCTTGTACTTACCACATCACATACTGTGATAACATTAGAACAAATCCATGATAATTTTTGCTATCACAATGTCAGTCAGAAAGATTTTTCCATTTAGAAAGGAAACCTGAATGACGCTTGACTTAAACACAGCAATTATGTATGAAGAAAAAAATCTGTAAACTTCAAAACTAGAAAAATATCAGACAAAAAAAATGGATCACCAAATCACAGAATTTTTAGGGGTTGGAATGGACCTTATAGGTCATCTAGTCCCAACTGCCCCTGCCATGGGCAGGGACACTTCCACCTCCCCTTTGGCCACACAAAACATAAACACATGAGTAACTCATATTTTTCACTAACTGTACTAACTAAAATACACACTTGGCCATTTATGCAGGGATTCACATAAGTTGCTAATACATCTTGCTAATACATAAACAAACAGAACAGGCTGAAAAAGCATTCAAAATGTAAAGCATTGTTATAGGCTAAATATAACTGCAAGGTATAAAAAAGCACATATATTAAATGTTTATTAGAAGTGTGAAGCACAGGGCAAGTTTGGAAAGTAATACAACAATACTATTCCCTATCATGTAACTCCTTCCTTTTTTCTGAAGTTTATTCCCATACTGAATGTACACAGTAATGGAAAAACCATGAAAAACATTCTTGTACTTAATGACTCTGCCCACACACTTGCTTAAGGTTTCAAATGCCATATTGGATTCCTGCCATCATGTGCATCATCACTGATAATAAAAATCTATGCACAGAATGAAGAGAAATCTATGGTTCACCCTGTGTCAGTTGCTTAATTTTCTTTGCCTAAAAATAGACAGTAAAATCTTAGTTTTGTTGTTAAGGCCTGTCACATCAGTACAGCCCCACCATTTTCCTGGCATGTGCTTACTCTGAAACACTGTCTTTGCTCTTCAGAATAACACCTATACATTTCTTGCAAAGTTAAAAAATATTGCCCTCCTCAGACAAAATCATTCATAAATACTCCACCACAGTCACTTGTGGCTTTCCTAAAGATTATTTGCTCATTTGATTTCCTGGTTTTGGTATCACTGTAGCAATTTATTCTCATTAGAATAATGGAAAAAGCTCATTTTGAGATTTGGTATCTGAAAATTATCCATTTAAAACTGTATCACAAAATGTCACGTTTGTGTTGTTATGGAAAGCCTTTCAGTGTTTTTCTGTGGAACCTCTTAAGGCTAGTGAAAACACTGGGACGTAGGAATGTCTAGCAGCTGGGGGTAATTATCTCTTAAAAGCATTATTCTTCTCATCAGCTGAGAGCCTGGGAGCTTTAGTCAATGTTTTGGCTTTGTTCGAGAGCAAATTGCCAGGAATTGAGATGCTGAAATAAGGGACAACAGTCTGACAAGATGGTAGATCACCAAAACACAAATTACTGATGGAGCAGACTATCAGGTCATTTGATCTAATTCCCTCATAATAAAACACTGTTCTCCACTGAACCTCTTGCTGTGCTTTGTTTGCTTTGGTTTGAACTGCTGTGAGGGATATTGTCCTACCTCTCCTCTCATACATCATACCATGGTCTACAACAAAAGTTTTTGTGGTGTTCCTTTATCAGCCAGAATTAGATTTAGATCCAGCAAATTATTTTGGCAAATGTCTTATTTTAAGAATGAGAGTCTTACAGTTTTCCTAGTCAGAAAAGAATGTGTCAGGATTCCCCTGAGTTACAGACTGGTGTTCTTGAGGGACAAGAGCAGCCACCTTAGCCATTTTGCTCAAGGGATCCCAGAAAGCTGCTTGGAGGCCTACACAGCACAGCCATGGTCTGCACACTCCTGAGCACAAGTCCTGTGACTAGAGACAGCCTGTGGAGAGCCACTGCTGTGGATGACATCCAATAATTCTCAGTGCTCTCCTGAACATCTGCTTATCTCAGAGGCTTCTGCCAGAGCTGGCTGTGTATCAGACACCCAGCCAAATCCTTTCAGGTATTATGCTGCTGCTCTGCATTCAAAACTAGAAGTCATACATGGTTTAGCGAGGTTAGATGGAGTTTCTCCAGAGAGGTGTGTTTCCCTTCTTCCTTTCATCATTGCCTTTGGTCACCCATTCATCTAACCAGTAGGTTCTCATGAAAGCTTTATTTCTGTAATGTTTATTTAGTATATATTTGGAACTACAAAAGTAAGAAATATGCTTTATAATGTATTATTACGTGTTGAATTAAGCTGAGACAAAATACCAATTTTCAAGGCTTTATATTTCCATCTTTTCAGATGTTATTGGCACAAATAGAAAACAGTTACCAGTTTAGTGAGATAATACAAGACTGGAAATAATGACGTCATCATCTTCACATGAAGAAATGTTCCTCTAATTTAATTTACTTGAGAGCCTCAAAACACTTTGAGTGTTCCACACTAGGTCACTATCTTGATTCCTGATACACAGATGCATTCTTGAAATTTTTGACTGCCACAAGACTGGAGGCTCTTTTCTGGGACAGGATCTTCATGACAGTAGTTCATGACATGATTTGTGACAGTAGTTGTCACTCTGGTAGCCTTGACTTGGAGGAAGCACTCCAGCATGGCTACAGCCTGCAATCCTTTGAGAACCATAAATGGCATAAAGTCCATCACCTCAATTCTTAGTAGGTGCTCTACTGGCAATGTAATTCTTGGATAAAGGTTAATGTACTAGTTGAAACTTAATAGATCTCAAACATGCTTTACATGGAGATTGTCCTGAATTTTAAGCAGTATTCCACTACTGCTAAAGCAATTAGCAGATCTGGAATTAATTCTCCTTCAAGCCAACAGCCCTGATTTCTAAGTAAATATCACTACAGATACTGCCACACCTGATTTATGTTTACTGAGAAGAAAAGGACAGAGTTTATTTTGGAGCTGGAACCTTCCAGAATATTTGCAGTTAAGAGTACCCTGACAATCTGATGAATACAAAGGAACAAAAATGAAGTAAGCAAATAAGCAGGTCAACTTCAGGAGTTTCAAAACTTTAAATACAATTTGCTGATCTTGGTATCAAGTCTACATGCTCTCCCAAGAGCCTGGAGGCACAAGGCAGGACTAGGAGTTGGCTTCTGTGAGATGGGAATTCTACTGCTGCTCAGCATATAACAATCTGGTTACTGAGATGTGCTTTGGACTGCTGACAGCTGCTTTCTAACAGTGCTTGATGATCTCTAGTTTTAACTTCCAACCCTCAAATACCTCCTTTCTGAAATACTCAAATATTACATACATCTCATTGCTGCAAAGCAAGGCAACTTTGCTTTTAACCTTCTATATTCAGACAGCATCATGTCTAACGACGTTTGAACCAGAGGTCAGACTCCTAGCCCAGATATTCCATCTCCTTTTGTCAGGTGTTAGGGCAATTAATTGCCCTCTTTTTCTTCCCATAGATAATAATGTCGTTGGTGCAATTTACCCCTTCCTGCTAAGTTTTACAACTGCTTCCTTCACAGTCTGCACAGCTACACTGCCTCGTACACCAGGGCATAGCTGTCAGGTTATTAAAAGAGCTAATATCAGTGCAGTTACAACAAAGTAGTTATTATTTAAATTGACCTTCTGAGAATTCAGCACACTGTGCTGCAGAATTTTAGACAGAATTTTAGACCTAAAATTAAACAGGAGTAGTAAATGAAACTAATCTACCCAGAGAAACACAGGGAAAAGATAGATGTTTCAAGAGACCTTCCTGCTTTGTTCTGAGGTTGATAAAGTAGATTTTTTTTATGATGGAAATAAAATGGCAATGAAAATAGAGTTTAGGATCAGAGATATTGTAAATCTTATGATAAGAAATATTATTTTATACTTTCCCAACTATGAAAATTTTATTACTTATTTAATCAAATAAATCAACTCAATAAATTTTGCTACTTGCCACTCCTTCATACCTTTTACTGAAGATTCCCCTCATGCTTTATAAAAAAACCCCTGTGACAGCAACTTCCTAGGCTGAAAAGTGAAAGTGAGACTTCACCCATGGGATCAATTCAGCTAGCTAACATCTTGAATTTATGTGAACAGGGATATAGAATAAAAACAAAAAAACCCTGAGATATCTATCAGGAGGCAAACCCTGACTCCTGTTACCCTCAGTAACTTTATACAAGTCTTCATTGTTCTAAAAGGAAGATATGTAATATCAGAATCAGGTTCAATATCAGCAGTTTTGCTTTCAGGTATGAGGGGAAAAAGATGGTAACTCAAAGAAATATTTCTGTGCCTCAGGACTTGCATTCAAAACAAGTCTGTGAGATGCCATACCTAAGAAGTGGAAAAACACCATAAATTGGTGATTTTAGTGGTTTCAAGTTTCTCTTAAGAAAACAATGCTTCACTTAGAAAAAAATAAGGCAAAGTCAGAAATAGAATGATGTTTTCATTTAAAATATTTTTCATAGATGCTAAACATGGCCATGAGCAAAGAAGGGATAAGTTTCATCTAAAGCTTATTCCTACTCTTGCATCCTCTCTTTGGATTTGTCTTATCCCTTCAGCATCCTGCTGCATTTCACTTCCAATCAGTTTTGCTCTACTCAGTTTTAAATCTTTGTCTCTTATCCCAAACTATTTCTCCCACTTGCAGATGAAATACAAGGTGGCTCACTAAAACAGAGCTCCTGGTTTTCTTTCCCAAACCCCTTTTGCTAGGACAGACAGAATTTAATCTCTTTGCAGCAATCACATTAACAGAGGAAAATGAAGGCTTCTTGGGCAGAAGCTACTCTTCTCTACTAGGTTTTAACTAAAACTATTGCTTTCTCTCAGATGGTGCTGACACGAAACACTTTTCTAAGGCTACATAACTTTTAAGAAGCTGTTCCAGAGAGATTGCCTGAATATTATAAAATAATAATAATAAAAAAAGGTGATGAGCCTCCTCCTTATTTATCTACTCTAATACTGGCTCTGTAAATCACACACTTCAGCTAGAAAGAACGTCCCCAGAAATACAGGGTAGTTCTTAAAACTGTCTACAGTATCAAAGAAGTGAAGAAAAAAAGCACTTGAGTTATCTCTTTCTCGTTCTTACACTTTGCATCAGAGACTGCATTACTTATCTTTTCATGACAGCAGTGACTCCCTACAAGCAGTAAGCACACCAAAATTTCTCGTTGCAAAGAACTTACATGGCAATATACACAATCACATGCCTCAATGCATATTTCTTTAAAGATACTATTAGGCCCTTTGACTTCATAAGTACTTACACTTCTTGTCAAGGCATGAAAGTGTAACACTTTTAATACTATTTTTACAGTGCAGGATTCCTGAGGCAGCTATGAAAACCATAGTACATGAAATTATGTCTTTACACTGGTAGAAAAAACAGTTTTTCTTCTGACCTGTGTGAGAGGCATGAGGAAAAGAAACACAGTGCAGTTGGCATGGTAGTTAGGACATTACTCTGCAGTCAAATTCAAAACACTTGTATCAATCCTTTCATTGCAAAAAAGGTGAATGATCTTATTCCTAAGACATATGAATAATGCATGCAATCAAACATGCAAAAAACTTGGGGTAATGGTGAAATCTACTCTAATTTCTGTTTATGGTTTAAAAATAAGTTTGCTTTGTAATGCAAGAGCCTTCTAATGTGAAATACAGAATAATTTGATGGCAATACACAACCAAATCACAGAAGCTGATGTGCAGAAAAAGTAACCCATTCCTTATTTTCAGCTTCTGTCCTCTACTGTGGCATTCTTCAAATTTTGTAGTTGCACTGAGTGTTTATACTCTGAGGATGAGCTCAAAATTAAATAAAATTGACCTGTACTGTATCAGACAGCAGAGGAAAGGTGAAAACACCACCTGCCCCTGCCCCCAGTTAGCAGTATTTGCCTGTTCACTTTGATTGGGGTCATGACTTAACAGGAATGTCCTTAAGCACATATTTAGAACTTTTCTGTAGAGTGACACATTTAAACCAATATTTACCTACTGCTCTAAATCTGGGCTGTATGCACTTCCAAGAAGACATAATCCAAACTGTGAGCTAATGCTATGCAGGCACACAACAGTATTTGCTTAATTTCAATCCTAACAAAACACCCTCCTTCAGATGTTACATCTCAGACTGCAAGACCACAGACTGCACAACATTTGTTCGAGTCTCAAGTACGATTAGAGGATAATGAAATTTCTGGAAACTCACAAATTTACTGGTTTGGGGTTAGGCTTTTTTGGTAACAAAAGGACATATGAAATGTTTTAACAGAAGTTCTTCATTTTCTGATGTACATTGCAACCTGTTCTCTGCTTTGTTCTCCCAGGGGGATTAAAAACCTGGAGATAGCAGGAGTAGGGACATAACAGTAATTTTGCTCCAGGGAGACCTGGACTTTGTGAATGAATTTAATTCCATTTTGTCCTCAGCAAATAAAGACAAATCAAGCAAAAAGAGGGGGAAAAATCTATACACACTAGTTACTGCCAAACTCTGCAAGAACAATGATGTAAAATAGTTTGAATCCCTCAGGAAAACCTGTTAGATCATTTGGTTCTTTCTTCCACCTGGTACAGGTTCATCTCTTTCAACTTCTTTCACACCTGTCCCACAATCCAGTTTCAAGGGACTCAAGTCAAACCATTGATCCCACTTTTCAGATGCTAATGCTTCTATAACATTCCCAGAATAACCTAGCTTTACTGTTGCCACACAAGGAATTGGAAATAGCAGCCATATCTGTAATAATGAATGTGCAGCATATGACCTTTGTGCAACCTAGCCCCGAAGTAACATAGACACTTTGGAAACAGAGAAGAGAAAGAAAGAAAAAACCACCCCAATCCAGAAAGAAGGAGCAGGTGATGTGACTGTCAAAAGCAGAAGTGAGCAATAAGGATTCATGCTGTGATGGATGTGTCAGAAACTGTGAATGGATAAAGATAAATCAGTCTTACACAGGGGTCTATGAAGGATGAACAGTGAAAGAAAGCAGGGGGGAAGGGGCAAGAAATCAGAAGAGAGGAAGTCCTGACCTAGCAATACCTAAATCAACACAAAATCAAGAGACAGAACAAAAACCTGAAGATAATTCAAGGACCCAGATCCCTGTGAGGGTGACCTGGCAGCACTCAGCCTGTGCTTTAGAGCTCCACAGTAAGTACAACTATTTGCCCTCACCATGGGGATTCCCTTGTCTTTTAACAGCAGCTGTGAGCAGACCATGTTTCTTCAATAAACAACCCAAGCTGAAGAGAGTTAGTAGCCCTCAACTGCTGAGCAACAGTGCAAGGGCCAAATTTTACTCTGAGATACAAAATGCAGAGCAGTGAGGATTTAAGTAAGATATGCATTTAATAGCACTTATGTAGCTGATATGACCTGCAAAGTTTTAATTAGTCCTCATTTACTGTTCTCCTAGCTCATGGTCAGAATTTTTGGAACTTCTTCAAAGCAATTCTACTGACAAAGTGATGGATTCACTCATGATAATGGACTTTGCCAAATGAAAAGGGATACTGAAACATCTCTTAGTATTCCAGAATGGAAAAGGAGTGGGTCAATCGGTTTCTCAGCTATATCCTCCCATAAAACATTGGCAGAAAAAGTCACTCTAAGGCTGTGAAGATGTACTTAAGCCCTTGCAAGTAAGCCGAAACCAGAACAGTATCACATATGGCAAAAGTTAAATAAATGGGCTGTCTTCTCACAGGAAATTACACTGTTCACCATCAAGCAGAATGTTAAGGAATACGAGCTTCTCCCCTGCAGAGGGATAATGAACCCATATCATTCCATTTATCATAGTGAAGAAGCACCTAAAAGAGTAAGTAACTCTGCAGGTGTGCTCGTCTCTCCAGATTTGCACATAATATCTAGTCATAGCTCATTGGCACACATTTCCAGTTTCAACGGGATCAGATTATAGGTAATGGATATTCACCTAATATATTAAATGTATCAACTGTCATTCCCCACTTATTGACATAACCTTAAAAAGGAGAAAAGTATTTTATAATTGTAAGAGATACAAAGCTCATAGCCTGCTTTCTGCAAAGGCCATTTCCTACCTGAAGCAGGAGGTCAGAAGCTGGTTTGACTTTCTGCTGGAAAAGCACACTTAATGTTCGATTCTGTTGTTCCAAATCAAAAACTCTCATCTTCAGCTTTATACATTCCTCCCTCAGACCCTGCAGCACAAGGGAAAATAGGAAGGTTAAAAAGCAAGTAACAGAAGCACTTAAAAAGCTCTAAGTAATGTCAGATACTAAGAAGAAATACACATACAATTTTGAAAGTAGTATAAATGGGAAAAATGTGCTACTTCATTTTCTCTGGTTGTTTTGATCATCTAGGATAACATTAAAAAAATCTTGTAATGACAAACAGTAATTACCTGACACATCCTTTTGGAGTTTTCTGTAAGAGTGACTTTGCTAGCAATGTGTTTCATTTTGCAGCTGACACAAAGCAGAAAGCAGCAATCAATACATGAATATTGTAATATGCATAAGCTAAGAAAAAAGCCTAAGCTATACCAAACCAGGTGGAAGCTCAAAGTGGCACTGTGCCTTCAAGGTACTCTTCTGAAGTCTGGTCTCCTCCTTCCTTTTTCTGGAACAACCAAGTCAGCATTGCCGTGGCCTGTTGTGGATGATCTGTATCTTCCCCACTGTGCCTTGTCTCTCTTGTGCTGGCTAGGCTACAGTAAGGTGTTGGTGCATCAGACACATGAGGTAATATGATCCTGCCTGAGATTTCCAATGTGAACTAGCTCCTGCACTTGGGTCACAACAATCCCATGCAGCACTACAGGCTTGGGGCAGAGTGGCTAGAATGCTGCCCAGCAGCAAAGGAGCTGGAGGTGCTGATGGACAGCAGCAGAACATGAGCCTGCAGTGTGTCCAGGTGGCCAAAGGCATCCCGGCTTGTATCAAAAGTGGTGTGGCCAGCAGGACCAGGGCAGTGATCATTCCTCTGTACTCAGCACTGATTGGGCCACACCTCAAGTGCTGTGTTCAGTTCTGGGCCCCTCACTATAATATACTGAGGTGCTGGAGTGAGTCCAGAGAAGGGCAATGAAGCTGGTGAAGGGTCTGGAGCAGAATTCTTATGAGGAGTGGCTGAAGGAGCTGGGGTTGTTTAGCTCAGGGTAGACCTTATTACTCTCTACAACTACTTCTTCTTCTGAGTAGCAATATGTTAGGACAAGAGGAAATAGCCTCTAGTTGCACCAGGAGAGGACCAGATTGGGTATTAGGAAAAATTTCTTGATGGAAAGGGTTATTAAGCATTGGAACAGGCTGCCCAGGCAATTGGTGGATGTATTTAAAAGAAACTTGTAGATGTAGCATTTGTGGACATGGTTTAGTGGTGGACTTGGCAGTGCTGGGTCAACAGTAGGACTCGATGCTCTTAAAGGACCTTTCCAATATAAGCAATTCTATGATTCTAGGAAAAAGTCCTAAAACAGACCACTAGAAGCAGAGGTGGAGTGTAAAACCATTAAAGCCATTAATGGCTTTCAGATACAGCAAATATCTAGCTAGCTAGCTAGTAAACTTCAGTGTAAGCCCTGCTTTTCCTGGCTGCTTGAAGGCATACAGGATTCTATCAGAGAAGGGAATTTGGAACGAAAACAGAACCTGACACAGCTTTTCAGCATAATTTGTGCAGCTGTCCATTTTGAGGTATGACAGCTTCATAAACCAGGAAAAGCAGTCTCCTAATAAAGATTACATAGAAAAATAATAAGCTGCGGCCATATCTAGTGCTTTTTTGTGTGTGTTTTAATTTACATCTCCAAAATACTTCCCCATATTCCTGTAAATTTAGGACAGTTGCTGCCCTGTGGTATTGCCTAGCTGATATTACTTTCCACCATATGAAGGTGGAGAAACAGGCCTCTGGATCCCCATATGCTGTCCTGTCAATACCACTAACAACATGATGACCTGGCTTTATGAGAAAACAACTCAGAGGAGGAAATTGTAGTCAGATGTAGCTTAAATTCTTGTCTACAGTTGCTCTAGTCTCTGCTGCAGCCAGCACTGGGGTCATAAGAGGTGAACACACAATAAGATATGCTCATCTTGAGACTTTCAGAAAATTGTAAACATCTTTTTATGCATATGTATCAGATTTTATGACACTGCTGGATGAATGCAGTTATTTTCTCTTGATAGTTTCATAACATTTGTTTTAGGTGGCTGTCAAGTGGCTGTTCCACTGAAATTGCTAGAGCCTTCCAACATGACCCCCCAAAAAACTTCAGTCTGATGTTTTTTAAAGCCCTAAAGCTTTGATTTCTGTCAGTGAGACCTCTTATCCCTGGTCCTGTACAAGGCAATCTCCATTAGGAATAGAGATTGCAAGTATAAAGACCCATCATTATCTGCCTTTCACAAATCAGAGACTTTAAAACTGAGCCTTGGTTGTTACAACAGTGCTTAACATTTCAACATGGCTAAGTGCACTGGAAGAGAAAAATGATTCACAGAAACTAACAACGTAGAAAAACTTTAAATCTTAGCGAGGCCTCTGCTCAAAACCTTCCCATCTTACAGTTTTAAAACCATAAGATTTATGTTTCATACTTTAGAATTTGTGAAAAAAGTGAAATATAAGACAGTAGATTACCCACCCAGATGCTATAAACTGTGCCAGTGGTAATGCCACACATAGCCCAGAGGAGAAATGAGGCACATAAAGGTAGCAATATTCTGGTAAAATAAAGTCTGAGTTTAGAAAGTTGAAGTCCTAAAATTACCAATTAATACAACTATCACATGTCTGAGGCATATAACTCCTCTCCTGTGGGTGAAACGACTAGCTATTAAGACAGTAATTTCCCAAATATTTAAGGTATTCCTATGCTTTCACTATAGTAATATCCAAGCATGTCTCTAGTCTTGCTTTCTCTCTTCACTATGAATGAGACTCAACTCTTCTCCAAAATGGGATCCAATGCCCTCATTAAAGGCTCCAGAAGAACACTACTCTTCCTCTGAACACACTTTCTGTTTTAATTAACACTTAATTCGCTTTTCTTAAATTCAATTGATGAAAATGAAGAAGAAATAACCTTCTTACAGAACCCAGAGTAAAAAAACATTCTGCTGAATATACTCCTATGGAGGAGAGTAATATGCAAAAAGCACATACACAGATCACAAAACAATTTCATTCAGTTGTGTAACTCAAATTTAAAACTGCTGCTCCAGATCTGACATGGAAAAAAATGTAAAATAAAAGAAAAATTAAGTTCTCAGCACTCTTATCCTTTCATATTATATGAGAAGTCTTTGGGTGAAAGGAGAAAGAATAGGTGTCTTCAGTAAGTATCACAGCACACAGGTTTGCCTCAAATAATTTTGTTGGTTTTCTGACTTCTTGAATTTCCTAGAGATAAAATTTTCTACTAGTAAGTGGCAAAAAATCCATAGAATTTTGCTACACAGAATTGTGAATTTTTGCTGTGTGGCTAATTCTGCACAAATCTCAACTGAATATAGTTTCTCCATAGTCACAGTAACAAAAAGTTTCTCACGTGTGAGAAATTCTGTATTTATTGTAACAAATTGTATACTTGAAAAGTGAACATTTAAGACTATAATTCCATTTGAAGGATTCAGTGACATTGATAAATCACTCAAGCTTTGCTCACTCAATTTGTGCCACCAGAATCTCTCAGTGGAATCACAGTCTTTCCACGTCCTGGCGAGTACACAGTGCTTTATTCGTTACATTACAGCATGTACTTAATTTAAACAAAAATTAGTCCTTGAGGGACAATTTCAAACTCACAGCAAAGCCTACGCAGTGTGCACTACTGTACCAAATCACTCTTCCCCATTTTCTGAAAGCTCTCAGCTTTTCTTCATGTCTTGCTATGCCCCAGAGGTGTGTTATCTCTCTGTGGCATGACTGGCTCTGCTCAGCTGCATGATGGTAGATTTATCTGTTTACTAGTTACTATTTGGGTTCTGATATCTACCTTTTTGGGGCTGGTGTGAGGAGTGCAATTTCCTCTTTATTGTATGCCATTGTGTTCCTGTCTTTTCTTATAAAAGGACTTGTATGAATGGTGTCAGGAGCACTATAACACTTAATATTCATTAGCATTTAGAAGAGTACCCTCATTCCCCCTTCTGTGGATATTAAATTAGCTGTTATTACTCAGTAATAGGTAAGCAGCTGTTAAATCCCATCAACCCTAAGTAAATCACTTTATTAATGCATTTGAATCTGGGTTTATTGTATCCATATGAACTCCTTGGTTCCTATGGGTTTGGGAGGATTCATTACTGAGAAAGTATGTAGTCATCAAAATGTCTGACACCTCTGCAAAGGGAATCAGGAGGCTCCTCTACTCACTTGGGAAAAAATCATAATATTCCCAAACTAGTTTAATATATTGAGAGTAACCCTCTAGCACATATTTCATCACATATGGTTTTAAAATACAAAATGTGGATGAGATTTTTGTGTATATTAACATGAGAAAATACCTCCATTTCCATTTAAACTGTATGGAAACACAGATTTGAGATTTTCTAAAATATAGCTGAAGTTCTGTTTCTAAGGGGTGTTACAGCATTAGCTCTGGGGTCTCTGCAGTCCTCTGATAATGTTCAGGTCATACACATATGTGTATACAGAGTAAGACAGCACAGACAGAAACAGCTCAAGCTTCCTTGGATGCTGTGCCTTGCATAAATCACCTCCAAGCTGCAACACTTCCAACTGCTGCAAGGGAATATCACTTTTCCAGAGTAAAAGGCTTTGTTGTGCATCTAAAAATCATGGGATTGAACAACAATACTTTCAGCCCTAACCTGTGGTAACAGCTGTGTGGCTGTTCTGTGGACACAGCTGTCAGGTGAACAGATTTAGGGAATGTTCTGGATTCCTGATGCTAGCTTGGGCCACAGGAATTTGTTATCTATATAATGGGCGACTGCACCCTCCAGAGTCTTGCATCATGCACCTTACAGGTCACCTGGACATCTCAGTCTTCAGGGCAGGATACCCAAGAGCAGACTTAATGGGGTCAGAACATCTCCCTGCTCATCTTTTCATCTGTACAGAATGTCATAAAATGGATTCACATAAAATCTGCCCAGTAAAGAGCTGAGAAGTGTATCCAGTTTTCTCCCTGATGTGCAAATGGCCAAATGCAACTTTCTGCACCTATTTACTGTACATTTAGGTGCAGATGGTTCTGGATGTGGGTGTTTGTTTATCCCACGGTCAGAGAACACTCTGCACTTTTAGGAGGTTAGTTCAGAGTTTAAGGTCATCTTGTTCATGTCTGAGCCAAGCAGCAGCCACCCCACAGCTACACCTGCACTCAGCCTCCTGCCTCCTCTCTCCTGTGGTGCATCCTGATGCTTGGCTTCACTGGAACCTGCCTCCTCCCCATGGACCTGCCCAGCAAACACAGGACTGAAGCTGACCCTGCTCATCCTTTGCAGGGGGCATTCCGAATGATGTTCCGCTGGTTTGAATCATCCACATAAAGGAGGCTTTAGAGCCAGTCTTTAAAAATTATTTGCATCTAGAAAGCTTTTGGGCATGTGGCAGAGGTTTTTGATTATTGTAACTTGGTGTTTCTTGCTGCATTTTAAGAACATTATTACTTGCCCTGTCATTAAGTGTAGACAAAACAGTTTATATTCTTTGCTGCACTATCTGCATTAAAAGACTGCATTTATGTCTCTTTCAGAATCATCTTTTTAAAACCAAATGATCCAAAGCATTTTAATAATGCCACATTCATCAAGCAGTCTAGATCTCATAAAGGATCATTTCATGAATATTGAAGTGCTCATAGCTTATTATTATAGATCTTTATATTTTGTTTGTCTTTCCCTCTTCCCCTCCCTCAACAAAATTAAATCATGAAATCATGTTTATCTCAAAGACTTCAGAAAACTGAAACTTCAGACACGAGTTGATCCAGATCAGACGTGTATAAAAGCCATAGTGAATATTTTCATTCTCCCAGGTTTGCAATCACCTTATGAGAACTTTGCCTGTGCAGTACTTCCATTCCTTACCCAGGAGAATGGAGCAGGGGGACATCAAAAGGCTTTTTCAGATAGAATACACATTATCTATGTGGATCCCAAGCCCACAGGGAGAGTAGCTAAAGCCTGACCTATACTTAGAGTCTTGTCCTTTCCTCAGGGAGGCACAGGCCCACACCAGGAAGCTTTTCCTTCCACTGAATCTGAGTGTGCCAGCTATTGACATGAACTGTACTTCATCTGTTTTACATTCTACAGGAATGGACTGTGGGAGCAACATGACTTGTTAGGGATAGGGAATGGAAAAATCATCACCTGGAGGAAGGATTTTCAGATGCTTTTGTCTCAATATAAGTAAACAATAAAAATTGAATACGGGTCACATACAATCAAGCCTTAAAGATGCCCAGACTCATGGACTTTCATTGACTTGGATTACAGAGTCTTGACTTTGGGCCTGACATGTGGCAGCCTTGGTAACTAAAGGTGTGAACATAGTTTAAAAAATGTATACTATTTAAGAATATATATATGTGTGTCAAATGAACAATGAACATTTGCAAGCTTTAGGTTACACCACATTACCCAAATCACAACTTACCTTCTGAGTAAGTAGAGCCTGAACAACCTGATTAGCCACCTGAAAGAAATAAGTAAAAAAATTAAAATATGTTATGTGTGTTTATGCCTAACAATACCTTCTTTTGTGGCTTCACACGCCACTTGCCACCTACAACCACCACCAATTCTAATATTTTCATTATTTACTTCTATTTTAATGAGATAATACTAGTGAGACTACATGAAATGCACATCAACTACTTCTGTGCTAGTCCTCATCACAAATGTGTATTGCATCAATTGCAGTGTGACATGATGGACATTTGGTTAAGTTTTGTCATCTCTTTTTTGGACTAGATTAAACTTTCACAGTTCTATATGCAGCTGGTGTGCATCAGCATGGATTGACTGCATTCACTAGAGCGGATTTTTACCAGCCAAGGATGGAGTCCTGAATGTTTTCATGAAGTTTAATTGTTTCTTGATTAAATATTGACAAAATGGTACATCTATCATGACAAGCAGAGACCATAAAGTGCCACAGAAAATTAAAGTAGCTACTGTCATCGAAATGTGGTTGGAAGGCATTCACCCCACATAGCATAATTGACTTGAATGAGATTACACACCATTGATTAGCAGAACTATATATTCAACAGGGAATTTTTGAAGTTATTTATTTTATACATCCTTTCTAATTTATATTTACCAGCAAGAATAGGGAAAGGGAAATGGAAGAAGGAGGGACAGAAAGACAGACCGAGATAAAATTGTGTCTTGATGATCTCTAACTTGAATGTTCAAAACCATATCTGCATATGTTATCACACAATGTGTTGGCCTATATTTTTGCTCTTGCATTTAGGCAGAGCAACTAGAGATCCCCTTCTGTGTGAAAAGATATTTCTGTTTGGCTGCATTTAGGCAGAGCACCTAGAGATTCCTTTCTGTGTGAAAAGATATTTCTGTTTGGGTTTTGGCTTACAGAAATTACAGTAAAGCATATTCAGACATCACCAAATCCATATTGATTCTTCTTACTCTTGGCAAATTAAAGAAAAAACCCTACACCATTGATGTGAACTGAGTTGGGAGAAAAGAGCTGAAACTAATTCACTTCTGTAAATAATTTAGTTCTGTTACATCCAAAAGTTACATTTGATTCATACTCTCATAAAATTGCCTCGTATCAATTTTTTTTCCAAACTGGTCCCTAACTTAAAGCAGCCTGCGGAACAATGATCCCATAAAATAGCTCTATACATGATTTAACAGAAGACACAGACTAATATTAGAACAGTAATAACCAACAGAAGTAAACAAGTTAGAGTTTTGAAAACCCATGTGCTTTGCCCTACAGGCTCCCAGGCTCTACATCCGAGAGTGTTCCTTCTGGCATGTGCTTTTAATGTCTGTTTGCTCTACCTGAAAATTGAACAAACCATAGCGAATACATTATTTCTTTCCTTTCTGACATGGAGGTACTTTACCAAGGAACAACTAAAAGGTTCTTTGAAGTGTGTACTAGTTGCTCACAACACAACAGCCTATAAAATGACTCCTATAGCTTTAGATGTTGTACAGAGTGTAAATGACACAATCTTCCAAATGGGAAAAAAACTGAACTTGCTGATGCATATGTGACAAATTTTCCAGCTTTTGAGTGTATGAAGCTAGTTATCTAAATGGAAGTACCTGCCAGTGATCCATACATCCTATGGATCTCATAAGAGAGACACGTAACTAGTTTCCTTACAAAATGTGGTTAATTTTTTCTAGTATCCAGTAACTTGGCAAACTGTGTTGCTATTACCATTCAAGATTTTCAGGTCTGTATTTTTGGTATTCAGCA